>NW_010290867.1:2239-13603 GCF_000700745.2 Antrostomus carolinensis | reverse complement strand
TATAAAAAAAGGATCAGACAATGGAAGGAGGACATTGAAGACACTTTTATGCATGGATGTCTTTTGACAACATTGTCAGGATATAGACTGGGAACATAAAACCTTCCAATCTTGTTGGCTCATACCCAAGGTACATTATGACAGATATTGACAACTCATTTTAGATGAAGAAATTGAGAATTGAGAAATGCTTAAGAGACACGTTCTACCATTTGGTGAATAAGAAGTAAAGAAGTAAGATGTGGCCTAGACTTGGTGATATACTTGGCACCTCTGTTTATGTCCCATTCTGACTCAAAATATCAGTGGTATCTGAACTCCTTTTTTCTTGTAAGGGAAAATAGTTTATCGGGTTATTTTACTGAAAACATCCTAAATCTGCAAACTAGTAGCATTCAGATTTGTAATTTTTTCTCCATACATTTTTCCCTAAGGCATCTATATTCACCTCTCTCAATACCCCATAATAGACCCTTATTATGCTTCCCTACAGATATATGCATCATCAGTTCTTGGCTCCCTTTTTAACAAGTTTGGGATATTTCAAAAAGATACAGAATCCATTTTTTTATTACATACAGGGAGAAATAGGAAATTAAAAAGAAATGAAGAAAGATATAGGAGTATGAATTATTTATCACAGTTAATAAGAACCTTTTTTTTTTCTTTACTATTAACTGTATTTGTCTTAAAAATATATGTTTAATATTTCTGAATACTGACTTATAGACCATCTTTATATTTTCTTAACATATGAGAACATTTGCACTCCTTTATGCTTTAGCCAAATTGCATTCATATATTTTCTAAGGGACTAAACTTTGTCCTGGTGAGATAGAGTAAGCATGCTTTGATGTATTGTATATTCCTTTTAGGCTCTCACCAGTAGCTATCAATAACTAATCAAAAATTTTGTGAACTACGCAAAAATTTCTTATTAACTTCTAAATCTTGACTTAATTTCTGTTCATGTACAAAGTATTGAAGCCTTAATATGCCTACAAATATTTAATGATTAAGTCATGAGCCAAATTGCACAGATTCTCATTTCATAGAACCATAGAATGGTTTGGGTTGGAAGGGACCTTAAGGATCATCTGGTTCCATCCCCCCTGCCATCAGCAGGGACACCTTACACTAGACCAGGTTGCTCAAAGCCTCATCCAACCTAGCCTTGAACACTTCCAGGGAGGGGACAACCACAACTTATCTGGGCAACCTGTTCCAGTGTCTGACCACCCTCATGGGAAAGAATTTATCCTTTGTATCTTTGTATTTACGGGGAGGGGGGGGAGGGGAAAAAAAGTTCCCTTTTTAGTAAAAGGAAAAAAGTTTCCTCAGTTTTTCAAACCAGTGAAGCCATGTAGAAGTCTCTTACTATTGATAGTATCTTTCAAAACATCTGGACTACCATAGATCCCAAGATCATTCACAAGAAAATATTATTATTTAAAACATGTATTAATAAATATAATCATAGTCCTGGTTTTAGTTATTGTTTTCATCTTGAAAATAATTTCCTTCTAGAAATTTCTATAGTTTTTTATGACCATGAAGAAAGCCCACTTCCTCACCTTTACATCTAGAACACTCAGAAGAATTTGAATTATTGTTATTTAGCTAAATTGCTAAATTGCTAAGTATGTCAATGTTTAGGCACCACCAAGTGATCTCCATTTTGCAGAGTTCAGTAAAAAGAACATGATCTGCTAAAGTAAACAATGGAAAATTATTGGGACTATTCTGAATGGATAAATAATTATTTTATTGTGATACAGATGCTTAGGAGTTGTAAACCATGTTTGTATTCCTAATCTCATCTGACACAAGGAGAGAATCTTGGTCTAGAGGCTGAGAAGTAGAAAGTGGCTTATGTTTCATGGTTGCTTTAGTCAGACTGGCTGCATCCACACTGCACATCTTTGCCCTGTGTGGTAACCCCTGTGACTTTATGAAAAAAATAGTTTTGCATGCACTTTTCTGAAGTGTATGAAGTAAAGTGAAGCTTAGCTGAAGACCACTAGTGTCATATTGCATATGACAAAGAAATGAGACCATGCTTTGTATACTCTGGAATGTAGGATGAAGATTCTTGTGGCTATTTGAAGGTATGGGCCTGCTGAGAGATTGATAGGTCATTAGATGAAGAAGCAGTACTTGCTGCAGTCTCTTTGTAGTCATTTGTCACTGGCTATAGGTTGCCGAGGGGCATCACCCCAGCCAGATACCTGGCTGCATCTGTTCGTCTCAGAGTGCCCAGATTAAACTGGAATGAGCTGGATAACAAAAATAACATTTTTGGTTTTGTAGCATTTTTGACAGGGGTGAGAAGATGACGAAAACCACAGTAGTGCTGATTGACTTGGGGCTTCGTCACTAGTGAATGCATGTGACTTGTTCTGACAATTAATAAAGAAAACAATGAAGAGTTAAAATAATAGCCCCTGCTGTAAGGACACCAAATGTAACATTGAACGCTTTATAGAAGTTACAGCCCAATGACAAGATATTGCACATATGGCCAAGCTACCAGGTGCAGACATGACATGTCAGAAGATTGCAACAATTGTCGTGTTCATCTGGATCCACCTTGTCCCAGTTTGAACTGGTTAGAATGAGCTCTGATTTGGGCATACATTTGTGGTTTTTAGAACAGGTCATATATCACTGCACATGGTAGTTGTAGCAATTGCCTGTGGCACCACAGGAGTGAACCATCCCCAAGGCTGCACTGAGTTGCGTTTCCAGGAGAAACTGGGAACAGGGGGATATCTGTACAGTGTTGACAACAGTAAGGATCCAAAGGTCCCAACCAATCTAACAGTGTAGGTCTACTTTTATGGCAATATCTAAAGGAAAGGGTGCATACGCTCCAACTCTATTGGTATGTGTATTACACCAAGCAAATAAGAATCATAGAATCATCTAGGTAGGAAAAGAACTTTAAGAACATCGAGTCCAACTGCTAACCTAACTTGGCCAAGGCCACCACTAAACCATGTCCTTAAGCACCATGTCTATATGTCTTTTAAATATCTCCAAGGATGGTGACTCAACCACTTCCCTGTGCAGCCTGATCGAATTCTTGACAACCCTTTCAGTGAAGAAATTTTTTCCTAATATCCAATCTAAACCTCCCCTGATCCACAGCTCCTCTCAGGCCCTTTGAGTGGAAGTCAGTGGTAGATTTATGGCGCTTGGGACTGTATGAAACTAGCAAACAATCCAACCATATTGATCTTTTAATGACTTTTGAGTTTTTTTCCCTTTTTCTGGTGCCTGTGTCTGTAAACATGCTAATATCTATTGCTATACTGTATTGTCAAGAAAAGTTAATTTCAGTAATTTCTCTCTGTTTTACTTTGTGCTGTTTTTTTGAAAAGTGTTCCTGCTCCCAGAAACACAATCGTATCTAAGGGTAGGATCCATCTTTTACTCAACAACTCATCTCTCATTTGTCAATGTGTTATATTTTGAAAAGATTAAGTTTTGTATGGCTCTCCACTCAAGCATTCACAAGGCAGAAATCTGTTCTTGTTTATGTGAGAACTTCAGTGGATGTACACTGCATTTGGAAGATTTGCTGATGCTGACTTGATTAACATGCAAATAGCTCTTGATATCTCTGCTCAAATTAACATTCCTATCACCTTTATCCCTCAAGATAACTGTTTCTCCTGGCTAAAAATCAAAGCTGGATGTCAGTATTTCCCAAAATTTAAAAAGACAGAGCCCATATTTACCAATAATTTCTCCATTTCCAAAGTGAATCCCCAGCAGACAAAGCTCCATCTGGCATAGTTATTAACTACATTTTGCCAGCTCTATAAGCACACTGAAATTCTACTGCTCCACTGAAAGGATTGCATTTCTTCATTGATACACCTCCACCATAAAGGAATGGGTGATGCCAGTAATACTGCCAGTTTTCTGTCCCTTTCCTTCCACCCCTTTCTTTCCCTCTGGCAACACTTAGTTGTGAGGAAAACAAATATTTCTGCATCCAAATTTCCTTGAAGAGAGACATTTGAAATTTCATTTCACTTCCCCCCCTCTTTCTTGCTCTCTCTTGAAAAAGAATGAATCTGAAAACAAAATGCCTGTCAGACTCTCCACAGCCCAGGCCTTTTACAGCCACTACAGCTCATTTCTCCCTCTAACCCACCTCCAGCATGGCTGCCACTGCTTTTTCTGGACAACAGCTACTACAGCCTGCAAGCATATTTTGCATCCATTGGGTACCAATCTTTCCTCCAGTGCTGCTGCTCCTCCTGCTGACTGTGTCCTCATTTCTCTCCCAAAGCTGCAGAATCTCTCTGTACAGTATAAAGGCAGCTGACTCTTAGAATTCAAATCTGATGAATGATACCTTTAACAATTGACCATTGCAGCCTCTATAGTTGTTTTTATCACAAGAGACAGAATGCATCAATATCTATTTGTTAACGCTATAGGAAAGAAACATGAATAGTCTATTTTTTTGTAGGTTATTTCAGTGCATTAATAAGATTTTCAGTATATTTTTATATTCTCTGACTGTTGCTAGCCTCTATTTAATAACTTAAATCACATACCTAATTTCTTTTATTTTTCTACTGTTGCTGTATGTACTTTCTCCAGAAATAAATATTTAAAAGCCTTTTAAACTTAACACTTTTGATCCATAACTTTGTAAAAGGGTCATATTTCATTTGGAAATGTTCAGCTCCTTCTTCCCAAGGCTTTCAGCTCATTTCCATGGGAACATTAAGACAGTTGTGATTATGAACTAGGTATAAAGGATGTGCCTACACTACCAAGTCTGAAGCATTGTGTCAATGTATCCAAGTTAATGTTAAACTACCTACTCTAGTTTCAATAATTTTAAAGTGGCTACAGATTTTGGTGCTTAGTCAGATTTTAGCACTTAGATTTTAGCATTTAGAAGTTAGCACAGATATGTCTGTTATCCTTCCACCATAATCAATCCACAGCAGTAACTGTATCAGTGGTCTAAACATAAATGGGAAGTGACAAAGTTATATATGCATTGCTAGCTGATTAGCCATAAATGAATGTATTACTGTAGCAAGGTAAAATAACATTCCCTACAAAGAGGATATGGGGATTTTAGATTTAAGATTAGTCTCTCTCAGCATTTACCTTCTGTAAGTACATCATGGAAAGAGAAAGTATTTTAATACGTATGTGTGTTCTTAGTTAGCTCTTTTTGGTTCCAAGAGGCTCATTATTTCTTTATTTCAAAAATCTAGTCAGACATGAGTGATTCAGGACACACAGACACCTGCATTTACTGACCTGCTGCCTGTGTTAGCTCAAATCCAGCAGTTAGGGTGCAAATAGCAATAAAACTGCAGCAACCACTGAACACTTGCCTAAGGTCCTGAGGTTGTGCAGTGATTTGTTTGGAGGCTTGTGATGTGTTTGAAGGTTTAGTCTTTACTGTGGTGGTTGCTCCTCTAGTGTGACTGTTTCCTGAACCAAAGCTAGCTTGATGAGAGCTACACAGGCTGCCTTCAGAGTGATGTGGTCCAAACATTGATGGTGTCTGACAATACATTATGAAACAAAGCTTTACTGAAACAGTAGGGAAGATGAGCAACAACTCGTACATATGACAGCTCATCCACAACTGGTGAGAGTGGCTTAGTTCCTTTCTAATTTTTTTGGTAACTAATGTACTTTCCCTGAAATCCAGTTTAAGTTTGCAGTATTAGTTCCTACTGACACAAATCACAGCAATGCTTTAGTCAGTTAAAATTATTCTAAATATGTTTTTAAACCAAGAAATTTAAAACTCTCTACTAAATAATAAAGAGGAAAACATGATAAAATTTCTTTCTTTGTCTGCAGAACAATATATTGAACTTTGGTCTACTAGGCGAGTTGAATTCAACATTTGTCCAGAGCATCCATCAAAATATCTAATCTTTAATATATGTTGATTAGCAACAGAATCCCAGTACAAAATAAAAAGATAAGATTTCACAGACACACACAAATGCATACATATATTCTGTAACTTGTACGGTTCACACAGGACTGAATTCTGCTAAATTTAATTTTAGATAACTTTGTATGTAAGTTGGTACATTTCAGTACTGCACTCCTCAGAGGAGTGTAGGTTCATCTCATGGAAGAAATTAAAAGACAGTTCAAGTTTCAAATTAAAAATTCAAATATAAATCTCTTCAAAACAATTCAAAGATGTGTCTCATCTAAATTAGCTACTTCTAGGAATGCAAACTAGTATCTCGTTTGCTATCCTTCCTGCACTCATTCCTATGTTCAGAGTTCTATTTTTATTTTTTTTAAGAGCAGGGTGAATGCCAAAATATTTTCTTTGTAAGAAAGTAAACACTCTTAATTCATCAGTATTTGAATGACAATCAAACCATTCTGAGCATCTCTGAGAAAAACCCTTCTCCCTAATGACCTCTTGTACTGAACTGAAGCTTTAAATCACATACCCAAAATGAAAATGTGAAATTAAGATTTAAATGAAAAATAAAAACACAAAATGGTGTTTTGTTTTTTTTTTTCCTCTTGCTGTTCTTTTTTCTTACTTGTATTTTTTCTTGAAAAAATAACGTTTGTTGCCTGAAAGAAGCTGATAAATCATAGAAGCTTTTCAATCTGGAAAAGTTTTACTGTTCCAAATCTCGAGACTCATATTGGTCTTAATTCTCCAGTATACTAAAGGCATAAAGCCATTTAAGATACACTGTAGGATTATTTCAATCAAGGGGAATTCTCTGATGGTAGAGAGCTGCCATAATAATGTATTTGCCTCTTCATACTCTTTTGGCACAGATGTACATGGGGAAAAGGTTGCAATTCTGACTTCCCTGTTTTTCACTAGTTTATGGCTACTCAAATGCATTGTTGAAGTCATTCACTGGAAGCACAAACTGTAAACATATGAGTTGTTCTAACTTATTACAAGCGCTAGCATTTGTGTAACCCTAAATCCATTCAAAAACATGGTACAACCTTTTTTTTCCTTTCTTTTTTTCCCCTTTAAATTATTTGAACTCTTCTTTGGACTTACTCTGCAATGAAGTATAAAGCACAAAGCAGGATGGAACTGGGATGAAAGATATGTCCTTACTACTGCCTGAGTCTTGTCAAAGCAAGGACAAAAAGAAGCAGAAAAGCAGGTGAAAAGTTTTGAGTTCCTGAGCTCTGGCTAGTACTATGACCTAAAGTAATGATTCCTTACTCTATAATTCCTCTACTGAAAGTATTTCTGCTGTGGTTTTGATGAAACAGAAATTAAATTATTACAGGCATGGCAAACAATTTTTTCCTGTCTTTTATAAATCCATATCTATTTCTTTCCCCTGTGAAGGGATAGGTGTGGAATCTTCCTTATGAAAAATAGTTGGGAGAAAATAATCTGTAAAATAATTATTTAGATGGAGAATATTATCCATCATATCTCTAACACAAACAGCTTTTTAAAGACACATTTTAATGGAAATCTGTTAGAGAGCTACTTACTGCGCATTAAAATTCAAAATGAGCCTTCACTTCACTGTTACTACCTGGTATGTATTATTACTTCTTGAAAGAATTTCCATCTTTGCATTTTTTTAAACATGAAATATTTCTTTAAAGCAAAAAAAAAATAATGGGAAAATGTTCCACCAAGTTTGTAGCTGACTATCTCAGATATGACTAATGATATGGACATGGAATCACAGGTTTTACTGTGTCTTAGCAACTTAAGTGTTTTCCAAGTTATTAAAATCAATTTTGTAGTTTGTCATTTGTAGTAGTGCCTGTGCTGCACTGCTAAAGCACAGCAGCTAAGCTTCCTGGCTGACAACTGTTTCAAGCAGGTTTATGTACGTGTAGACATAGAGTGTGAAAGAAAGAGCAATAAAAGCCCCAATCCTGCAATTACAACTCTGATAGAAGATTCATGGGCCTTGGCTGAGCCCATCATCTCTAAACACTAGAAAGTAACAGAAATTCTGGCAGAGCACTCCACAGAAGGAGAACTTGTCCATGCAGAACCAATTGCAGGATAAAGGCTATATGCATTTTCAAGGAAGCATGCCTAACAGTCTGCTCAATGAGTTGCTCAGTCAAAAGAGATAGCTGCTTGCCAATTTTCTTTTCTATTACATTTTTCCAGTAAGGGAAGCTATTGATCTAAGAGACATGGATATTAGTGGACTCGCAGAAGAGAAGGTTGATTAGTTTACATTTTGTTTTTCTGAGGGATAATGACTTCTTTATTTGTCTTGAACATCAATTACATTCCCACACAGTCATTATTCTAGAATTGATCATATTTTGGGGCTTAAATTCTTTTTCAGTTTAGTTGGGCTACTATTGTCCAGTGAAGTAGTTGAAGTAGTTTGACATAGCCTTTGCATAAGATTTCTTCCAGAGTCTCATATGCACATGTACTGGAATCATTATGGCTAGACCACAGATTTTCAGATTGCTGATAGACATCTGACTTAGTTCCTTATTGTAAATAGAGCTAGCAAAAGAGTTCCCAGTCTTGGAAAACCATATTGTCTGATGTCAAGTTGCAGAGTGTGAGCCACTCAGACTAGAACCAAATAGCAATGCAGTGATAGCAAACATGAGACCAAAGACAGAAAAAGGGTGAGTGATTGAGAAGATAATTATATTCTTTTTCCATTTGGTTTCTTGGGTGAACCATTTTTAAATGTCACATTGCTAAAACCATTTTGAGAGAAAGTATCTGACCAAACATGTACTTTCATTAGGAAGGGTTGTGGTGTTTTAGCAGGTTTAATAAACTTACCAACAGGTCATTGAGGTCAAGAAATAGCCTGGTTAAATACAGAGAAAGAGAAAAAGGAAAAAAAAAAAAACACAACCAAAAAAACAACAAAACAAACAAAAAATCAAACAACAACAACAAAAACCAACCAAAGTAACAAACATCCCTCAAAAAAATAACCAAAACCAAGAAAACCTGAAAATGGTGAGTTTTTTTCCCAAATAAAAAGATTTTATCTGCTATAAATTTCTTTTGCTTAAAAGTATCATTTGAAGAAAGTATAAGAAAAATAATAACTGTTTCAGAACATGTTATTGTTATTTTATTTTACTTAATTTTTCAAACTGCCTAGCACCACAATGATGGATTAAAAATGCATAATATGCCTGCTAGACTATCTAGGCAGGCACTTTCGCCTCTGCCTGTGCCCAGGAACATGCTGCTAGGGTTGTTCCATGAACACAGAGCGAGGTAAGTCTTGAGGTTGCTGTTAGATCACTGTTTGGAAAACAGTCTAGGTAGACTGACCAAATCTTGTGCAAGGTCATAGAGATCATGGCAGGATTTGTTGACAGTCATTTAGGGAGTAAGCAAGCTATGAACTAGGTCCAGGAAGAAAAGCCTAAGAAAGAATGGAGCATGTTTCCTTAAAACATCAGAACTTTTCAGGGGAGTGCTGTGATAGTGAAAAATAATGTGGCTTCTTCAGAGTTCCCTTGAAAAAAAAAATTTTTATTTTCTTGTAGGCAGCGCTTCCTGAAGTACTATTCTGAGAGGTTTTACTGAAATTCATGCTCCAAAGGACACTTTGCAAATATCATGTTTGGTTTTTTTTTAACTGAATTGGTTAGTATAACAAAAAATATTATTGGACTGCCTTTACCTTAAAGCTGTTCTTGTATGTCACTATATCCACCTCTGTTTTTCTCTGGACTATGACAAGGACAATGAGACACCCAGCTTGCCTTTCTGATGATTACATATTCTCCCTTGACAAATACAAGTTACTTGGTTTTTTAGTGAGAATTCTATTGGTTTGACTCTCTATTACATTAATATTTTCTTAGGAAAATCTTTCTTAAGTTTTATCAACTCTCAGCAATGCTAGAGGAGTTGATGCTATATCAAATTGATAATAAGTAGAGGGAATTAAATATTTTAAGAGTTAAAAGAACTCCGTACAGGCCAGCAAAAGAGGAGTTTAAATTCACTGTTATGGATGTCTGTCCTTCTCATGTGCCCAGACTCTCACAATACAAAGCATCAACTATGGAGAGCAACAGATTTTTTTCACACTCCTTCCCAGTAGGAAAGATGT
Source organism: Antrostomus carolinensis (assembly GCF_000700745.2). Classification (NCBI taxonomy): domain Eukaryota; kingdom Metazoa; phylum Chordata; class Aves; order Caprimulgiformes; family Caprimulgidae; genus Antrostomus; species Antrostomus carolinensis. The sequence continues at coordinate 3,518 of NW_010290867.1, read as the reverse complement.
CGAAAATATAAGTGGAAATGAAGGAGGTGGTACTCATTTTGTCACAATACTTAAGTGTTTTGAAGTAACAGATTTCAAGACTTTCATGTAATTCCAATCTAAATGGGCAATTATGCACATAAAGATATGAGCAACAGCACAAATACTAGGGTGATGCAAACATGTCACTGGCCTGTGAATGGTTCATTCGTTCCATCGTTTTCACAGACACAATTACTGTAATATCATCAATACCCACACATTTAAATATACCAAATATTTGATGTCACATATATGGAAGATAAAATTTGAAAATAAAAGTTAACACATTATAAACTACACCACAAGCCCTATATTCTCTATAAAAAAGCAGCTTGGGACAAAAAAAAAACAAACCCCAAGCACACTCTGGGCAGTTGCTCTGAAGCATTTTTTATTAGCAGCATTTTCTTTATACCATTTTGATCACACTACAAATGTTGAATAAAGTAAAAAAAGATGGGGTTTGTGTCCTCCTGTTGTATGTCACAAAGGGGTTTGGGTTTTTTGTTTTGCTTTTTTCCATTTGTGCCTTTTAGAATGCCTTTGGTAGGCTCTGTTTGACTGTCAGAGGGAGGCACAAGTGGAATTTTAAACACCGTAAAATATGTTTTAAGTCTGAAGGAGAGAAAAAACGTGAATTTATATAATGCAGTTTTGCACTGTGCCAATCCATTAAAACATTAGAAATAATCAATTTTGTCCGCCTGCTGTAGCTTTTAACCATGTTTACCTGCTTCCAAGATAATGTATTAAACAAGCCCTGAGGAAAAAAATGTACTAATTACAAGATTAAACCAATATTGAAATTGGTATCCAGAAAGTTAGCACAAATATGTTTCTATTTCAAATAAGCACTGTAACTCTTTGCAATAACTGAGAAAAGTAGAGCAGTCAACAGTAAAATAAAGGAAGAGGCAAAGGGAAGAGCAAGGGAAAAAACAGAATCATGCTATATTTACTAAGCCTTGTAAGGTATTCTGATCAAAATTCACCTTCTGTGTAAATCAGTACAAAAGACTGATTACAACCAAACTCTGCCAGTGTCAGAACGATCACTATTTTTCCTTTTCTTATGCAATTACACTTATTAATTTATGTTAATTGTGATTATGCACATTGCAGGATCACTGTGGTTTTTGCAGTAATAGAATATATATTTGTCCTTACCTATTTTTCCATAAAGGTTTGTACAAATCCTTTCACCTTAGAAACTGGGAGTCAAAATAAACCTTGTAGTATACTGCTTGAACAGCTTCTG
>NW_010290867.1:0-2211 GCF_000700745.2 Antrostomus carolinensis | reverse complement strand
AGGAGGGCACAATATATGTTCCCAAGCACTTCTAAGATTTAGAACTTAATATGAAGTAAAAAATTAATATTAACAATAATTATAATTCTATTTAGGAAGAACATAAAGTAGATCCTCAGCATTTTGTACAGCAGAACAGGCTAGTTTAACATAGTTCAACTAGCGTCTTCCAAGCTGGAAAATATGTTAAGTTACTGGGAGGAAGGGCTAAAGTGGAAGTTCTTCCTTGTATTTCTCGATCTAGGTTTGAAGATTGAAAGTCAATAAAAAATTAGGGTTTCTTCTAACTCTTCAGAAGCTACATTTTTCTCACTGTATTTCTGGAAAAAGTAGCTGTGACGTGCAGTCATTTAACAAAGCTAATAGAAAATGTTTTAGAAAACCAGTGTAGGAAGACTGTACTGAAAGATGACTGCTTAGCTGTAATTAGCTGTAATAATGAAACAATAATTAAACAAAAAATTGGTATTTCTCAAGGTTCAACATGGTCTCAGGAACCTGACTGAGGATGCTTTCAAGGGCTAAGCAAAATGTCTGGGAGTGGTAATGGGAGAACGACTATTCCCTTTCTCTTTCAGTACTCTTCATTTCTGCTTTCCAAGAAGGAATAATATCAAAAAATGACATGTACAGGCAGAGATGCATAAATATAAATGTATATAAATGACTTTAGTTTGGGAAAATTCACTTGGGTGGCACATCTTTCTCAAAAAATCACTGTCAAGTCCTCTGCAGTGTCAAATATGTAGACAGCAAGCATCGTCATGACTGTAATTTGTGAGTCATTCTGCCAGCGCCTGTCTTGTAAAAGCAAACTCTCCTTGAACACTGAATATTCTTTCTCCCACAAAGTGGCTGGTGACTCTCCTTTCAACACAGGATCCCAGACATGCAAAGAAATAAAGATTTTTATTTTTTTATTTTTTTTTTAGTTTTTTAAAGTATACTCTTGTCATCCAGAACAATCTTCAGATAATTAAATATCCCAATCAGGTCTGATCTGGCTATTTTACAACTGAAATGTGACTGGTTTTCCTACAGTTGTACTGATTCAATGTAGCAGTGACCGCTATGCTGCTGAAGAAAAATAGCATTAGCCTGAAGAAAAATACAGGGAAGTCAAAATAGGTTTGTTGATTTCAAATGAAGGTAACATCCTGTGGAATGAAAGGTCTTACTCTGTTCACTTAGAGGTCTTAAAGGCTACCTTCCACAGCTTGGTAGCACAGGATAAAACATAAAAAAAAAATGTGTCTGATTATTACTTCATGTTTGCATTTCCATGTTCATTACTGTGCATTTTCAGAGTGCTACATTTGGAAAGAAAATACAATTCAAAATTTTTTATATTATACACACATACGAGGTTTTATCTTCAGGCAGAACTCACCTTCTGGGCAAAAGATGTCAGCCAATATGAAAATATAATACTGATGGATTCTATAAAGTTTCCCAATTCTGGTTTATGAATGTCATTAAATACAAGGCTGATCATAGGGGACATACACCATCTGCATCTTCCGCTCTATAAAATATAGCCATATATATTCTAGATATAGATATAAGATAACCGATGGTTACTATTATTTTGACCCCTTCTCCAGTGGTATAACCATGTAAAAAAGAACAGAAAACTGCTATAGCCTCTAAACTACTGAATCTTGCGGTGAGGTTTTTTTGTTTGGTTTTGTGTTTGTTTGGTTTTAAAAAAAAAAAATTGGTCTGTAATGGTTCTATTTTTCATGATTTTTCTTTTAATTCTAACTATATCATCTAAAGTTATAATCTGATTCAAACAGAAATGCCATTATTTGTGGGACACGATTTTTAAAGGTTAATAGCTGTTTGTACATTGGCAGTTTTTTAAATGCACTCAGTGTCAGCCAATGTAACAACCGTTTTTCAAGGATCACTGAAAATATTAAACTCTGCTGAATGGGTAGGTTATATTTCCTGCAACAGCAGCAAGGCAAACAAATTTTTTAAAAAAGAAAGATAATTTGCTCATACATAACTTTTGGCTGAAATGACTACCAATTACCTAGAGATTCTTGTAGGAATTTTTGTTTTAACCTTGAGTAAAGTAGTGAGAAAATGTAAATCCTGATGAAAGCCCAGAAGACGAAACAGATTGCCCATATGCCCCTTCTCTGCTCTTTCTTACATCCAAGAATTTAAGCTCTGGTGATATCCATTGGAGAGAAAGAATAT
>NW_010290866.1:0-230 GCF_000700745.2 Antrostomus carolinensis | reverse complement strand
ATGCAGGGTGGACCCTCAACATAGGGAAGTATGTAGTGTTCCTGGAGCCCGGATCAGGGATATCACGAGAGCACTCCTCAACCTGGTGTGCCCAACGGACTACTAGCCCCTACTGATCTTCCAGACAGGTGGGGAGGAAGCTGCATCCCGTAGACTTTGGGTTCTTTGATAATGGCCTGTTTTATAAAACAGGCAGTCAAAAGTGGGGAAGGCTTATCTCCGGGGCAAAA
>NW_010290865.1:14263-19740 GCF_000700745.2 Antrostomus carolinensis | reverse complement strand
CCCCTCGGGATGCTCACGGGCGCACAGCCTTCCCCCAAGCACCCCGCTGCATCTCCTGGCATTCCAGGGTGCCCAGGGATGGACAGATCTAACAACACCCCCAAATTTGCCTTGGACAGCTGCAGCACAGCCAGAGAGCAAACTGGGGACTTCACACCCCCAGTGTTTCTCCAACTGCAGCCCGCACGCACGGCACGCACGCTGCTATTTTAATGTTTCCTGGATGCACGTCGCAGCTCTGCACGACGACGCCCGCACACACACTCCAACCTTGGCCGCCAGCGAGTCCCCTGCCAGCCCTCATATTGTCCCAAGTGAAAACTGCTGGTCGTAGGAAATGGAAGAGTCAGTTTTAGATGGGGGCTCAGATGGAACACTTATCTCATTGTTTCTCATTAAGTACAGCAGGGACTGATCCCAGAGACTTATTTATTCCACCCAGGAAGGAAGTGTTTTGTTTTTTTCTTCAACTGCTAAATAATTTCAGGTTGTTCTTAAAAACAGAATATGGACAGCATTTTTTGGCTCTTACCTGACTCTACACTGGCATTCTCAAAATATGACTGTGCTATACAACATACACTGAAAAAAGAAGTCTTCTCCATCAGCATCATCAACCACATGAGCTGTATCCTATATGTGTGTGAGAGAGTAAGAGTTGTTATGTGCTTATGTCACCACACAACTTTTGTGTAAGCAAGGACAGGCTGGTTTTGCCTGTTACTCCACGGGATCACTGAATGCACCAACCCCTATAAAAGTACCCACGGTCACAGTAAGAAACGTGGCCCCAGGCCTTAATTGGGTGCATTGTGCAGACCATAGTGGTTTGCTTCTCCACTGGGCTGAAGCTCACCCATCCTTTCCACACTTCAGAGACAGCTCTTGTGCAGTCTGAATGCTTGCACACCTCGTGAATGGTAAAATCTTTGGAAATAGTTGTAAATGTAGCCAAAAAAGAGGTTTCCTCATTTTCACACTTAAGTTTCAAAACAAAATCTTGTGGCATTTCAAGGTCCACAACTCAGGAAAGCACCTGGATGAAGGAGCTTCATGTACTTTCTGTACATGACCCTCAGTAGCTCTGTTCTCTGCTCTAAACTGCAGCTCAGCCATACACAGGCTGATGATACTCCACAAAATGAGCTTGCTTCCCTTGCTTCCCCTCCAAAGCATCTGCTCCACAGCTGCTTTCGTGCATACCGTGCCTAGGAGCAAGGAGGCTGAGGGCAGGCAGCAAGTGCTGCCTTCTTCCATGGATCAGCTATGGCACGATGGTAAATGTGGGCTCATATTCCTGAGCTCCTTTTCTGCTTTGTGTGAAAACTGGTGTTTAGATATTCCAGGTAAAAATCTCTCACAATAGTGATCAAACATTACTGTGCATATATTCTGCTCATGAGTAACATCTCGTGGTTACCCCTTGATTAACCAAGTTGGGTTGGTCATTTATAACACCTCTCTGGAATCAGGTGCCCCGCTGGCTGCATGTACAGACGTGCCCCAAGACACAAGTCCTGCCGATTCATGTGAGGACACGGAATTAACTGGCAGCAGACACATTTCCAAAGCACTCATCCTGCAGCATGCTCCACACCAACAGGGCCAACCAGTTGAGGACTTTGGTAAATATCCCATAGGGTAGTATAGATGAGCTACATTTTAAATAATGTCAGAGTTTTGACACACTTCAGGAAGCCACATTAAAAACCAACCCTTATCTCCCAGGGATCTTGGGGAAAACATTCTGTCTGTGAACAGTCACAGCCCAGCTTGTGCTGCAGCTTCACAGTCGCAATTACACAATTCTGGTTAAACAAATGCTCTTATTATAAAGTCATATTTTCAGTACTTACAACGTCGTGAAAAATGATCCCTCAGCTTTAAACTTCTTTCTTTTGTTCTTAGCCAAAAAGCAATTTATTTATTATTTTTACTTTTTCAGTTCCTTAGTATGGAAAAAGGGATCTGAATCCTGCACCAGTGTTCAATTTATTCTAGCTGAGAATCAAGCTCCGTGTTTTGAGGCCCCAAAAAAATTATGCAGCTTTATTTAACTATGTTACTGCACTGTTACACACGAACTTAATACAGTTTGGATTCAGGGAGCAAGTCTGGCATTTAGCTAGCTTCTGTGAGCAATGTCTTCAGAGGAAAATGAGAAGATACACTCAAGTTATTTATATTTGTAATTACCATTAATCTGTATTACTAATGAGGGTTTTGATCCTGAAAATGGATCCATAAACATGGACTCCTGCACCACTATGGAGCTGTGATATGCACAGAGGCCCATAGGAAAAATTTCTACTGAAATATATTCTACACTGATAATTTGGACCCTAAAATAACTTTGAAGATCTGATTTAACTTTGTGTGTATTGCTCATCTCTAAGAGTAATAGGAGACACCTCAATTTCTTTTTCTTTCTCTTTTTTTTTTTTTTTCAATTAATATTAAAACAAAAATTTAGATCGTTATGGGCTATCACAGTGCTGCACCTTCTCATTGCAAATGCTGTTCTAAATACTGAAGTCTAAATTAAATTAATATATACAATCCTCAACCTGCAGAGTTGATTAGATGCACTTAACTTTATGCATACAGATTTCAATAGGATTAGCAATAATATAGATAGTCAAGGGTAAATTCCACCAAGAATAGTGCCTCTGACTGTAAGCCTGGTGGATTCTTAAAATATCAACAGAATATTCTTAAAATAAGAGACCCCTGGCTCATCATTATGTCCTCTAGCTGCTATTTTATAAAATAAGATTGAGATATATGATCAATTATAGCAGCAACTACAGAAGGCATGGGGTGAAACTGTATGGCAGGCGTGCCGGCAGCACACTGGGATGCCATGGTGGTGCATTGGGAACTGCCCTGCTGTGATGCTGTGGGTCACCCAAAAAGTGACACCCTGAGAAACACCCTGTTGAAATTCTGCAGGTATGGGACCACGTCCTGAAGTCACTGGCACTGTCCCCTCCACTAGACCCAGGCCATCCCTTGCATGGGTGAAGGAGAGGAAAATGGTTAATTAATTAATTAATTAAAAATAAGCCTTTAATCGCAATTAGGCTTCCAGGCGGCAGTGTCCCCCAGCTCGGTGTGGGTGCTGGCTGGTGGGTGTGATCTCCATGCCCTCTGCTGGCTACAGCCAGCGTGTCTCAGCAACGTGCCACCACCAGCCTGCCCTCACCGCTGGGAGAAGGACCACTCCTCCCCTCCTGGGAGAAGATGCTGGGAAGTGCTGCCAGTGGCTGTAGTCCCCAGTGTCCACATGTTTTTGTCCCCTGGTTTTATCAGAGCTGTGACCTTGGTTTAAGCATCGATAAGCTGGTGGCTACACTGCAGGAGGACAGGAGCTTGAAGACTCTGCAGTCAGCTGTGTCTCACTCTCTCAGGCTGTTAGGAAGGACATATGAGAAGAAGATTAACCTTTGAGTTTGGGAGAATTATTCTGGTCTTAGCATCTGATCTGGGCTTTACTCGAGTGATTGGAGCAAGGATTGTCCCATAGCTCAGGAGAGCTAATACGGGATCTCTTCTTCTGAGCCATCTGTAACTGCCCTCTGCCAGTCCCTTCTCTCTTGCAGAGGAAGAACCTGGCAGAGGCAGCTTTGAAATCACACTGTCTGCCAGAATTTTGAAATGTAGAGCTGGCATACCCTCAGTGACTAGTCTTCCCAGAATGAGAAAACAGCCCTTTAAAAGACTCGTTGACTCATAGGACTAGCAGTGAGAAAATTTCCTTCAGCCTAGAAAAGTTTTCTATGGCCAAGAGATATGCATGTCCCTTTTTCGTCATCACTTTCACCTAGTCCTCTTCCAAAGTCTGATGAGTAATATGGGAGAGCAAGGAGAATCTGCTGCAAGATGCCACCATAATTTTAAATCTTACTCAACATCAAATCTCTACAGCTGAGTGGAGACCATGCCTGGGATGTTGCAAATGAGTGCTAGGTGTTCTTTATAAACCATTATCCTGTGATACGGTTTCCTATATGACCTTCCCCTTGGAAAATTCCTTCTCCAAAAGGGAGGTTGAAGACTGGGTGTCTGACTCCTGACAAGTAGCTGTATCAAACATTTCAGGAACAATGCTCACAAGTGAACATCAAACATGTTATCATTTCCAAAGCTGAGGCCAGACCCAGGTGTTCAGGGTAAGGTGTCCAGTGCCCTGAATGAGGCATTTCTGGGACACTCTGCTCCTGAGGAAAGTTCTCTCCAAAACTTCAGTAGCAGAAGTTGTGTGATTAAAACACATGAAGTGTACAACATCTTTTCCTATCGATTATTTCTAACATTTGCTGTTGCAGTGCTGGACACTTGTTTTCTGTACAAGCATCCACTCTTTTTGCAGGGCTTTTTCGACTCCCGCTCTGAGCAATATCCTGTTGCTATGAGTTCCACAGGCTAATGGTGTGGAAAAATATTTCCCTGTGACAAGAGCTACACCTGTCCAACCCCCCTTCTGTGCACCATCCATCACACTGACAGCATAGGTAACTTGCCCAGGATCATGTCAAAGCGTGAAATAGCTATAAAGGCAAAGCATATGTGTTTGTCATTTTTGTCATTAATGGGATCAAGCAAAACTAAGGCAAAGCTATTGAACTGTGCCTCAGAAGCCAGGGGAAGCTGGAGCCATGTCCAAGAACAGCTCAGAGAGGTGGCTCCTGCTTTGGCCCATGGAAAGTGCAGGGGCTGACCAACACTTTGCTCTTCTTATTTCTTTCTTGGTGTTTGCTGTGACTGCATGTGCTGGATTTGGCTGCAATAGAGTTAATTTTCTTCGTAGTAGCTGGTATGGGGCTATGTTTTGGATTTGTGCTGAAAACAGTGCTGATAACACAGTGATGTTTTAGTTGTTGCTGAGCAGTGCTTACACAGAGTCAAGGCCTTTTCTGCTTCTCACATCACCGCACCAGCGAGCAGGCTGGGATTGCACAAGTCAGGAGGGGACACAGCCGGGACAGCTGACCCCAGCTGACCACAGGGTTATGCCATACTACGTGACTCATGCTCAGCACATAAAGCTGGGGGAAGAAGAAGGAAGGGAGGACATTTGGATGGCATTTGTCTTCCCAAGTAACCATTGGGTGTGATGGAGCCCGGCTTTCCTGGGGAAGGCTGAACACCTGCCTGCCGATGGGAAGCAGTGAATGAATTCCTGGTTTTGCTTTGCCTGTGTATGCAGCTTTTGCTTTATCTATTAAACTGTCCTTATCTCAACCCACAAGTTTTCTCACTTCTACCCTTCCAATTCTCTTCCCCATCCCACCAGCGGGGAGTGAGCGAGCGGCTGTGTGGTGCTCAGTTGCCAGCTGGGGTTAAACCAGGACACTGCACCTCAAGGAACATGTTGCGTTTGCTTTTGGGGCCCAAACAGGCTGCACAGTCTGGTGCAGGGACAGCACTACCTCCACAGCCTGGAGAGACACAAGGCTGCACCTACCTGAGACATG
>NW_010290865.1:0-14230 GCF_000700745.2 Antrostomus carolinensis | reverse complement strand
AGCAGGGGACTGAAAACAACCCTCACTTTCCCTTTTAGCCAGGCAAGCAAACCTGAGCAGGACAGATCTAGTGAGCTTTTAAGGCAGCTCTCTGGTGTGATTAGTTAGAGCCTAACATGAGATAAAATCAATTGGAAACTTGTGTGAGTTAAGGCTGCTCTCATCAGTCAGAGTTTGCAGCAGCCAAGTGCAACATGATTGTTATTAATATCTGCTACAGATACATAAGCTGAAATGGAGCTTTACAGTAAAAAGAAAGACAAGTTGCTCTTTCCCAAGAACATACAGGTTGTGGATCTAATTCAGAGCCTTGCTGAGCACCTTGTACATCTCCAGTAGTAAGAAACAGCTGTCCTTAGGAGAAAATATACTGCCTCCTTATGTGCATTTTCTCATGATACTACATAACACAGAGGGACGCTGTTTAGGAATTTAAAGTGCCAAGTATTACGATGTTTGTGGTGCTGCCCAGGAACTGCATTAGATGCTAGCCAGCTCACATGCCATAGGTTACTTAAGACAAGCTTTGTGCCTGCTTTCTTTCAGAAGAAAACGCTGTGTGCCGATGCAGTTAGTCCAGTGTAAGGCTGGAGCTCAGCATCAGCTGTAGTGCTCGCTACAGTGACTGCTGTGATAATTCCCATGCTGCGATACGAATGGGATTGCACCATAAAGCCACACACCTTAGCCACGCTGATGGCCAGACCTATGTAATAGTCCAGTACATTGGTGCTAATGAGCCAGTGTTTATGGTGGCCCACAGCACTGTTGTCATGCCAACCAGATGGGATTCCTCCCTAGAAAAAATAATTATAACCAAATAAATAAATATTTAATTATTTTTGTTCCCCTAGACTGGTCTGTCTGTTTAATAGGAGTTGGAGGTTAAATCTGAAGGGGGAAAATCCAGGCTGAAATAACAAACCAGCCTCTGTTCAGATGAGAGCAGAGTGAAACATCTTTTGCCCTCTCCATCCCCTCTGCCCTTTGCAGAAGACTCTATGCAAAACCTCCTCCCCAGCAAATCAAACCCCTCCTACAGCAGGACAGGCGAGTGGGAATCCCTCCCTGGGGATTTGGATCAGGTCAGGGACTTCCATGCTGCACCCTCTATTCTGGTCCCCCAGCAGTGTGTCCCCAGAGGAACCACGGCACAAGGAAAGCCAGTCCCTACTGCTGCCCCGCTGCACCTGAACACCCAGCAGCCTGCCTAGCCTGCCTTCTGCTCTGGTGCCCAGGCACAGATTTGGGATTCTGATGTACCTGTTGGGGTACTCACAGGAGGGAGAGTGCTGCTGTGGACCCAACTGAGCCTCATGCTCCTTGGGATCTTCCCTTCCCTTTCTGAGAGGGTGATGTGCTTCAGAGCGCCAGCTCTTCCTTAGATCAGTCACCGAACCTGGCTTCAGAAACCATTTTCACAACCTCTTCTTACAGCTTTGGGTAATTTTTGGTTTCATACAGAGACAGACTCCTGCTGCTGACTTCCAGGACTTTGTGCCTGCTTCTCACTATTTGCCTCCTGGGCAATGACCCATCTTCCTTGGAGAAACACGTCTTCTTTCTGCTGGTCTTTTTCACAAGTCACTTCTCACCTGCATTTCCAGTCCCTTTTTCTTGCCCCTCTCTTGTCCTTTAATCCAGCTCACATTACTCTAGCAGTAAATTATTTAAAGCAGGCAAATACATGCAACAAGCTAGCTTTCTGTCAGACACAAGCCTGTTCAGAAACTGATAAACTCAAAATTCTTTATCTTGGCTCAGCTTTATCTTTAGCTAGCTTTTTCTATCACCCAGTCCCAATGCCCCCTGTCCTCCTCATTCAATCCCAGTGCTCCACATCTCACAACCTTCCTGATGCCTGCCTCAATTATTGGAAGAGCATCTCATCGCATCTCCAGTTTTCCTGTGGACCTCAACCGCCCCAAGGGATCAATAAGGCAGAGTTTACAGGAGTTCACAAAATTATTCAGCACTTCTGCAGATAGCAAGAATATATCAAATTTTAACAGCAAATAAAAACAATAAACCTTGGAAGGGGCATAAACCCTTATACTACAGGGTAGACCAGTAGCTGGCTCGAAGAGGAAGCTGGCCCAGGGAATGCCTTGTCCTGCCAGTGTGGTTTTCCCTTGCATGCCTGCTCTGCCTTCTGGCAGTTCAGGGGCAGGGGCAAGACATGGACTAGGTGAGCTCTAGGTCTAGTCCATCTTCAGACTCCTGTGGTTTTGACTCTAGTCAAAATTGAAAGGAATGAGGGATACTCAGGATTCAAAAATTCAATAACAACTCCCCAGATTAGGCACTTTAGAATTGAGAGCCATTACCTGCACACACCATCTCACCCACTTTCCTTTGTTAGCACTGAGACAGTGAGTTAGCTAAGGCAGACACACCGATTCCCACGTGCCTGCAATGCATCATGTATAGCTAGTGAGGCTGCATGGGAGTCTGCATTAATTTCTCTCCATTGTATGCGAAGTATGTGAAAGGCCACTTCTTCCAGCCATGTGTTCTTTGGTTTTCAGGAGACTCCTTTCCATCCATCCTTCCACTGGTCCATCAAGCCATCTATGCATAGCATTGTTTTCCCTCCCTTAGGGCTGTGCCAGTGAGAAATAGTCATAGAGTTTGATCAAGAGATGATAAATAGACTTGACAATTTGTGTGCTCTTGTAGGAGAACTTGAGCTTCAATAGCATCAGGGTCTCTTCCCCATTGAAGTTGAGTCAGGATTGAATTGTCCTGGAGATGTTCAGGGTCTCTCTCTTATGTCTTCAGAGTGCATGGGTAGTTGACCCTGTTGAGTAATGTCATCTCATTAGACAGAAACACTTGTCTATTGAGATAAGGATGAGTTGTCTTCCATAAGGAGCAATAGGTTTGAAATCAGATCTCAGTTGGTTTTTCTCTTACATGTTCAATTGGTGTGATCTCCTGCCTCTGCTGAAATGCAGCAGGGATATATTTCAGTGGGCTAATTATAAATTCCCTCTGTCTTGCGTTAGCTGGATACAGCATGCCTGGTGGCATGAACCTCCCCTCCTTCATGTAGTGCTCCTCTCTTGCTGCAGGCAAAAGTAATTTCCCCAGCTTGGAAATGTGATTTAATTTGACCTTGTTCACACAGGTTCTGCATCTTTTACATTCCCACCCCCCATGGTAAAACAGGATCAGAGGAAATTGCTATGATTCACAGTGATGCTCTGCCTCAGCCTCCAATTCTTCTTGTTCCTTCCTCTTCCCTATCACCTGCTCTGCCTACCCACCACAGCTGTTTTTCTTATTGGGTACTTTGGACTGTAGGTGGAGGGATGTAAGAAGGATGTGAAGATGCAAAACTACATGCTTGTGTCACATCTTCACTGCCGGGGTAGGCAAACTGCTTGTCTTTCCTTATGAGGTGCTTCGGGAGTGAAAGAAAAAGAAATAGAGAGCGAGAATGAAGAGGTAATATTAACAGAAACAAGGAGTGCTCTAGTACTCTGTTTCTCAATTGTTTCTGTAGCAGAGCCTTACTTGAGAGCATTGCCTGCGGTCCCTGCCTGACGGGATCTTGTCCTTCAGCCCTCCACTGCCTGTCCCAAGGCTGATGTGGGGTGCTCACCTGCACCTTCCCACTGCCCCAGGGCTCCTGCCCCTAGCCTTGCCCCTAATACTGCTTGCTCTTCTTCCAACAGTTCTGAGATGATGAGAATAAATTGTCTAACTTAAATACCTCAACCTTGAGCTCCCCAATGGTCCCATTTACAGAAGCATCTGTGAAGATCCTTGCACTCTCCTTGCACAAGTTCAGAAGATCTTGTTTGTGGGACTCCCTCCCCATTTTTTTGCATTTGGTACTCAACAGTAAGACTTAACACTGAGGTTCTCTAGTGAAGACTGTCTCTTTAGCTGTGCCAGAGTAGTATTTATAACACAGTTGCTACTTTGCAGAATCCCAAAGCATACAAGATGCTTGGAGAGACACGCTCTGGCAGTGCTTCGGCTGTCTCCACCAGTAAACTCAGGCATGGGAACACCCATTTTACACCAGCTGACAAAAGCCGCAAGCCATGACAAGAAGTGCTGGCTGTCTGCAGCAGTGAGCTGCAGAGCACTATGGAAGCGTGCTTACGATATTTTCCCAGTAATGGGGATGGCATCAATTGTCAGCGACGCAGACAATCTGGCTGCACGTGTCATTCAGACTTGTTAATGCTCTGCTTCTCGTCTGCTGGCTTTCCCTTTTGTGCTGAACTGTTACGAGAGCCTTGGAAAATCTGCTGTGTCCAATATCAAATTGTGTGGATCCTTTCTCTCCAAATGCAGAAGATTTTTGTCTAATTTTAGGTCTGTGGGACTGTTATTCTTTACAGCAAGTTTCTGAAGGGGCTGAAAAATGTTTGAGATCCCTTAAGCTATATTCGGTATTTCAATAGCTTTATCTCTAGAAGATCATACTTGCTCTTTCTGTCTCTACTTCAGGAATTCACATCAAATGGAGTATGATCTAAACAGGTCATATCCAACCCCAGCTTGTATTGGAGTAGCTTGGCCAGACAGGAAGGACCTCAAATGGTCTCTAAAGGACTGGTAGTTGCAAGTGTTGAGCTTTTTCACTGAGAACAGTGCGGGAAGGGTTAGGATGGAGGAGAAGGAGAAGGAGAAAATGTCTTCTCATCAGTACTCTGAGAAGTTGGGGAAGATTTGCCAGAGCTGGAGACCACAGTGTATAAAGGACAAAGCACTTGCATTAAAGTTTTGCCCCAAATTTGTACAGACTCAGAAGGAGGAGGTGGCTTTTGGCCTGGGGAAGCTGGGTAGAGGTCCTCCAGATGGTACACTTTAAGGACAAAAGGTTCAATTCCAAGCATGGAGTAGGTTGTCTGCTTATTGACAGGCTGAGCGGTGAATTAGTCCAGAGGTCCAGAGGATGGAGGGCTTTGCTTGCTCTCCATCAGCTTGACCCTTTCTCTACCAAACAAAGCAAGATGCCTTGGTCCCTGGAGCCCCCAAAGGATGGCTGGTACCTCTCACATGGAGACAAAGATCCACCTGGAAGAGCCTGGTCTGAAAACCCACCACCCTGGCTTGAAGGAGTGGCAGTAGGAACTCATTCCCAGCAAACTGGATGTTTGCAGAGCGCAGTACAAGACTACCTGTGACTCAGTGAGATCCAAGCACTACCCACTGTTGAGTAACGTTTTTGTGAGTAAGGGACTCATATAAGCCATCTATAGTTTCTATTCATTTTCCACCACCCCCTCAGGCAGCTTCTGTAAGGCTGAGCAATTCGCTTGCTCTCTCTGGCTGCATCTAAACTCATCTTCATTACAGCACATTTTGGCTTGCTTTCATCCCTGCCTCTTCTGTGGTGACGAGTTTGCCTCCATCCCTCATCTTCCAGCAGGTATGAGCATGCTGGTGCTCCCCTCCATCCTCTCACTGTCTCTTGTCTATTTAAACTGTAATGTTTTAGGAGCAGGGACATTAACCCTCGTCTGGATTAGCACTGCTCTAATGTAAATAATATTAGTTACATTATAGATGTTTCCGTAATTAGAGTTCTTATTTCTATAGGCATTTAAACACCTCGTCTCCTCATTTGACAGTTATGTTATTTGATTTGTGTTCTCCTGATGTGGAGATCAGTACAAAAACCCTTTCATCTCTTCTGATGAACGGGTTTAGACTATGATTGGATTTGATTTTTTTTAGCACCGTGTGTGGGGAGGAGCCCACAGTACTAGGTGTGATTTGTGTAAGGTGGGATACTGCCATAGAATTTGAATGGAGGTTAAATAACATGGGAAGAAGCAGGGTATTAATCAGTGTTTTTTTTCCAATGAGCATGAGGTAAGGATAAACCCTTTCAAAATCAGGTGGGTAAAAAAAAGCTGGCCTAGGTGGTGAAGCCTTTTGGGAAGAAAACTTGGCCTCCCTGTCCCCATTTGCCTGCCTTTTGAATGGGACACGTCAGTATTTGCTGGCAATCTGAGGGAAGCCCACTCATGAAAAGGTTTACCAGAGATTATTTTATCAGAGAGGCTTGTCTTGGCAGATGGCTGTATGTTTTAAATTTAAACAGAGAGGCATAAATAGTAGAAAAGAAAAGAAGGTAATAAGAAAATTATTAAACTGCCCAGTGCAAATCCTTGGGGAACTTCTATTGCAATAACTGACCTCCCATATAGCTCCATTTATTTCATACACTGGCAGCTTTATAGGTGCTTGTACAGCTACAGACGAACACCAATTTGCCAGTGCAGTTTGTTTTGATAACTGTTGTTTTCAATAAATCTATATTAAAATCAAAGGGAAAATTAAATAGACCGAAGTCAGTGGCACTAGAGATAAGGTAGCACATTACTACACTGACCTCTTCAGCTGGAGGAGCTGTCTCTACCGTCAGTGTGGCTCAGAGGTGTGATGATTTTCAGTGGCCTCAGCTGTGCTTTTTGGCAGCAGACAGCATAAGTGAGAATACTGTAGGGGAAAGGGAATTTTGACATTTCAAAACTCATCTGCTGTAACAAAGGAGGAGGTCTGGGTGAGAATGCAGCATTTGCTCTCGCAGGCTCTTTCTCTTGGGTTTCAAAGGACAATTTGCAAGCACAGAGGCCAAGATCTCCAGCCTTTGTACCTCTCTACACTGTCTCCCAGGACCCCTTAAGTGTTTCCATCCCTATGTGGCAATCCCCACATCTGGTACCTGCAGACTGAAAGCAGCAGGAGATGCAGGAGCTGCAACTGGTCCCCAGGCAAAGGGAAACTGGGATGTCTGTGTCTAAGGCTTGTGTGGACATGGCATGTCCTTCTTCTCCTTCCCCTGGCAGACTAGGTGTCTCTGATAGCAGAAGGGGAAGTCCTGATGGAAGAGAGGGAGGAGGGAAGAGAGAATAGAAACCTCAGGAAGAGAGCTGAGAAGGAAGGAAAGAAGAAAGAAAGGAAGGAAGGAGCGAGCTGGGGGAAATGATGGGAGGAAGAGAGAGGCTGGAAAAGGAAAGAGGGTCTCCAAACACTGGAGAGGAAAGACAAAGAGGCAGAAAATAGAATAAACAGAAGGGGAGACGACAGGGAAATTAAAACAGTGTAGACAGAAGGTATGTAAG
Organism: Antrostomus carolinensis; assembly: GCF_000700745.2. Taxonomy (NCBI): domain Eukaryota; kingdom Metazoa; phylum Chordata; class Aves; order Caprimulgiformes; family Caprimulgidae; genus Antrostomus; species Antrostomus carolinensis. Next base: position 7,136 of record NW_010290865.1, on the reverse strand, counting down.
AGCAAGGGAAAGCTCTTGCTCTCAGACCCTTACACTAGGGAGTAACTCCTTACACCAGGGAGTAACACCTCACACTAATCCCTCCTGGTGAATTTATCTGTCCTTTGGAGATGCATGTGTCTGGAGAAAGAGGTGAAACGTTAAGTTTTATGAAAAGGGCTGCTTTGGCCAGGAATTTAGGAAAGACTCTAAAGACGTGGCCTCTGGACACTTGGAGCAGCAGTGGCTACTGCTAGTCAGGTAATTATTTAGTTTCTACAGGGCAGATTAGAGAATATTTGGATCCAGGAAGTTTTGCATAGTGCTGATCATCACGGCTGAGTCCAAACAAATAATCAACATATGAGATTTGTTCTTATGTTCATGGTACAGCAGGTCAAATTTTTTCCAGCAGACCAGTTTTTTACCAGAAAACACTGATTGGAGGAACTGGAAACACTTCCTAGGATCTATCAACATTATCCAAGGTTTTGCTGAGAAATTAGCCAAAATGTTCATATGTTTTTTTTTCTCATCTCCTTCTGACAGCACTGTTTTACTCCTGTGTTATAGATTTATACCCCTTTTGGTCCAAGCAGTTGGCCAAAAACACGGTGTCTCCTGAGCTGAGGGAGAGCCAGGCACTCTCTGGGTACAGTATTTTTCCTTTGCGAAGTTTCGCTTCCCTGCCCACAGCAAGAATCAAACCACCAGTGACGGTGGGCTTGTGCCAGGCCATTTTCCTGCCAGCCACCAGCCTGAGAGCTAGCTCAGGTTTTTTCAACAGTCATGTTCCCCGTCCTTGTTTGGATCGTGCTGGGTGCTTCTCTTCTTGCCGGCTGCTCCTGTCTTTTACGTCTATCTTTTAAAAGCACATTGAAAAATAGCAGTCAAAAAGCCATTGCCCCTCCGGCTCGGGGCAGGGATCTCTGTCATTCCTGATGTTTAGTTTCATGAAGAAACTTAGCTGGTTTAATAGGGATCTTAAAAAAGGGTGGAGATTATGCCTGTTGATGTAATATACAGTATAAGGAAACGTAACAGCATGGTGTAATGGATGGCTTGGACTTCTAGAATTATATAATAATAAAAGAAAAGAAATGTCAAAGTGGTAAAGTGAAAAGAAATATACTATTTTTATTTGAGAATATGTAATTAAATGAAAAAAATCAGAGAGCTAAACTTTTTGTCCCAGCTCAGGTCAAAAATCATATTTTTTGAAACCTCAGAATTTCCCAAGGGACACAAATTCCTTTATTATTATTTTTGGCCAGCTGTCTTCCATATGACTGCCCATGAAAAGTATTTTATCTCGAGTTAAAATCCCACACATAAAAATGTCTCTTTACCTTCCAGCAGGTGTGCTTGTCCTATGGGAAGATTTGCTTTATCAGCAATTTGTTTCTCCAGGAGAAACGCTTAATTTTAGATGTTTTTTCCATTTACACTTAGAGTTCAAGACACTTGAGCAGCGGCTCAGTATTGGGTGGCCTGTGCAGGCGTCAGAACCCTTCCTTTATACACTGCAACCCTATTAGCTAAAATACTGGCAAAGAGATTTTGGTGAAGTGGGTTTTTTTAATGTCCCATTAAAAATGTTTAAAATGTTTAAAAATGTCCCATTTCACTGCTGTTGATGCCCTCACTTTGAAATACAGCTTTCCCATGACGACATAGCTGTAAAACACATTCAACTTTTTATTTTTTTCATTTTTTTTTACTAGTTAGCTGTGGAGTTTTGCTATAGCCATTAAAATATAAAGAATAAACTGCACCCAACTGTACAGTATTTTGTTACCAGCATTTATAGTGACAATATAAACTGTGAGGGTTAAGCCTGAATTTTTTTGTGGATGGCATTGGAATATCAAGATTAAGTATACAGTGTGAGCACACGGGTTTTATGACATGCAATAATGTTAGAAAGGTTATATTTCTTTAGCAAATTGACATCACTGTTTGTCATTCTTTGTTTGTACTTCTTGGGTCTGATTTTTAGGGTGAGAGTTGGAAAAGGCATGGTAGATGATGCAGTACAGCTCCCTTAAACCCGAATTGAGTTGGCACCAACGGGATATTTTACGGCGCTGTAAGTGGCTGGTTTCATGGTTCCCACCGCTCCTCTCGGGAGGTGATCCCACAATTTAATGCATCATAGCCTCAGGAAATTTCTCCCGATGATCAGCCTATGTTTTCATTCAGTCAAACGTCTTGTGGAAATGCTCTGGTGAGTGGTCATTTTATTTTGTGCTTCAGTGCTGACGCCTTCCTGACGCACATAGGAATGTATGTGCTCATCCCACAAACAAAAAGGGGGTAAAGGGCAAAAACTGGATTCACTGGGCCCATTTCACCATCCCTCCCTGACCAAAGCCACCTACCCAAGTGTGCTCCTGCTTTCTGAAGCACATACATTGGTGGCAGTTTCACCTCCAGCGCCAAGCACTGGGTGCCTGGGGCGGTCGCACGGGACTCACACAGAGGGGAACTGCAGTGGTGTGCAGCCCAAACTACATAGCTGTTTGTGTTTGCTTTGCATTTCATTGCATCCCTTTGTGCTCTTGAATAATGGGGAATTTTTTTGGAGATATCTGGCCAGCTTTGTACAGCACCTTGCGTGTTCAGCCAATGTGAGGTCCAGCAGGGACCATCGTGTCCCAGCCAGCAAAGCACAGGCTAGAGAAATGTAATGCTCCCATCATTAAACCCCGGAGCTTTGCCCAAATCCAGGCTCCAGCAGACCTACAGAGGCATCTCATCCTGATTTGAAATGTCCAAGACTGTTCCTCTGTAAATAGAGCCCAGTCAATAGCCACTTTCTGATGTCCTTCTCTGTTTTTCTAGTGCACTTCATTTCCTAGCCTGCCAAAGGCTGTCCCTCTCACCTCTGTTTTAACTGGAAAAGGATTTCCACCCCATGGCCCTGATTCCGGCTGAATTAATGGTTTTTGAACTGAATCAGCACATTTGAAGTTAAAACAGATCCCCACTGAGTCTGTACATTTTTATTACTGTGCAAGGAGTGCTTAGGAAAATAAAAGGAACAAGAAAGCCCTGAGAGTGGACCACCCTGTTGAGGGGGGAAATTTAGAAATCAAGCATGTTTATATGAGTGATATTTATAGGGTCAAGTGACAAATATTGTACAAGGCCTTGGAGCTCAGGTCAGGAATACCATGTACCAGCCTGGGTGCTCGTGCTCAAGAAAATTTAATTGAAACTGGAGCAGGTGCAGAAGAGGTCTGCTAAGATGGTGTGGGAAATGGAAAGCCAAGGCAGTGAGGAGGCACGAGAATAAAACGGTTTGTTTAGCCCAGCAAAACAAAGATGACAAAGATGACTGGGATCTGAGAGCTGCCTATAAATACACCAAGGGAAGAAAAAACCCACAAGTTAAGGCAAAGGATCATTTTGCCAGAGCAAATTAGTGTAAACTAGCTATGAATATATTTTATCCAGGCATTAGAGGAAGTTTCCCATCTATCAGGCAGAGAGGACCTGAAGAAGCCTTCTACTTAGGTTAGCATGAGCAAATAGACAAACATATTTGAAGATGGAGGTTGACAAATTTACTGGGCTGTTGGATGGGAAATTATATGACAAGATGGAAGGGAATGGCTCGGTATCCCTGGGACTCCTTTCCTGGCCTATACTCCTACATGTGAATTGCTTTTAGGATCCGAAAGCCTCTTTTGCATTTCCTTTGCTAAGGACATCAGCACCTTTAAAATCTCCTGTTATTGTCACCCAAGAGCCCTGTGCTGCATTTGCCAACCTCCTGGCCCCACAGAGCTGCTGTTGCTGCTGCTCCCAAATTCATCAAGGGGGTCACTGTCAAACAATGAGACACACTTGCTCCCACTGGGGTTGAACGAGCTGCTTTCTTTCAAAACATCCTTTAATTGACAGCTAGGAATAGCTTTCCATGATGACAAGCTGTCATTAATATCATTCAGCAGAATGATACTCCAGTGATAGTATCTGTGTTTAGAGGAAAAGGGAGAGAGAAATCCTCTGCAAACAAATGTTTCAACAGAATACATGAACTGAGCTGTGGTTTCAAGAATGACAATGTGAATATAGAAATGTACATTGTGAATATTAGTATTCCCTTAAATATGTGTTCACATTGGTTAATGAGTCCCACCGGTGGCATTAGTAACTGAAGGATTTGGGTTGGCATGTTATTAACTTGTTAAGTAGAAAACAGTGATACAAGACTACTTGTCATGTGTATTATAAGACATTCAAAAGTTGCATTCAGTGTAAGTAGCTGAACGGAACTAAAGGAGTTGCCTTTAAAATGAGGTGACGTTTCTTTGTGCTGTGATCATGTAAAATCCCATTGCTGTTAGAGGAGCTGTGCTCCATGGGCCCTTGGGAAGGAGGCACCAGGAGCAGGGCTGGGGAGGCAGTCGGTGGGAACATCCCTTCTCCTCCCTGCTGAGCCAGCAGCAGGTACCGACCTGATACTTCATCTTTGGTTAGGACGGGTTCAGCCCTTTATTCACACGGAGGATCCCCTGGAGCTGCCATGCAGGGTGTGTGTGGGGGGGTTAGTCTGCATTTTCTGCCTTACCTTGCCCCACCAGTTTGCTGGTTTCGCGTAAAGCGCTGTCCATCCACCAGCCCAGAGGTGGATGCACATCTGTGCTGAATGAAATGATGCTTTGTTAAGAAACTGTTGGGTTTTAAAACAAATAAAACTTATAGGTAACTGTAGACCAGGCTGCTGCGTCTGCTGGCAGCAGCACAGCCATAGGAGAGGGGAGCAGAGCTGGAAGCTTCGAGCTGCCCTTTCCACCCAGTGTTTGCAGATAGTCCTTCATGTAAATCAGGACAGCCCAGACACCATCCCAGCATGGACCCTGTTTCCTCTGGGCTGCTTCTAGCCATCTCAAAATCTCCAAAGTAGGACAAGCAATTAAGACACCAGAGCTGCTCCTGAAACACACTCACTTGCTCTCGGGCTGACAGAGGGCTGATTCTGTCCATCCTGAGGCAATGGGGTAGTGAGACTGGCATGGGCTGTGCTACCAGGAATACAGAAGGTGACCCTGATCAGCAACTATCAGCCCTTTCACCCACTTTTCCCCATCTGTGTGACCCAGTTTCTGACCATTGCTTGCCCAGGGCCACATGGCAGTTGTTCACCTTTGCCTTTCACAGCTCTGCCACTGACTGAGTCCCTTGGGGAGGGGAGCTGTTCCCAGGGGCTACAGGGGCCACGTGCATTGATGGGGAGGACACAGGATAACTATTGATCACCCTGATTATTTTTCCAGAACCCTGGAGTGTGCCAGATTAATCTGTAGGTGACATTTTCAATGGCCTGCAGTGTTCATTTGAGACATGCACACTCACAAAAGACAGGCTTAAATAAAAACGCTACAGAAACAGCAGCAATATTTAATAAAACACGGCTCTCCTCAAACTAATTCGGGTGCCTTCTCCAGCAGCTGACAGCTATCCCAGAAAAAAGGGGCCTCTTGAAAGTACAGTTGCTGAAGGCGATCACATTGCTGTCCTGCCATCTTTGAAGGACAACTTGTATGGATTGCACGAGGGTCACTGATGCTGGCAGAAGCCAGGATATGTCCCTTGGTTATTGCAGATGCTCAGCTGGGACAAGGGGTTCCCCCCAAAAAAATGGGCAGGAGGAAATCTCCTGCCTGCTGTGCTGTCTGACAAAAACCTGGGAAACAGCAGCAGGCTTGGCTGATGAAAAAAGGACATGCAAGTATCTATGAGCCATTCACTGTTTGTCTAGACTGAGAAAAAAAATATGTTTTTACTGCTAGATACAGAGGTCAGCAGTGAAAAGGCCTCCTCTCTCATCCTCATAGAAACACAGGTAGGCTGAGAGCCCTAAATTTCAAGCTTTGGGGTTGCAGTGTCATTTCAAGCACATCTCAGCCAGTTTCCATCCCTGATAAGGAGGGGCAGGGACAGATTGCTCAAGGATCACACAAAAGCCCTCAATTCACTCTCCTGGGCTCCTGGCAAACCATACATCAGTCACCAAAGGCTTGACAAATCACAGCGATACAGCTAAGCTTGGAAGTAAAACTTCACATCATCCTTGCTTGTGTGGGTGGGAGGCTGAGAGATGCCAAATCTAAGAGGGCTTAAAGGAAGTCTTTTTATTGTTGAATGGTTTGCTGTTGGTATTTTTATAGTTCTGACATGGTACTTTCATGATTCAGGCCTCCCAAGTTCAAGGCAAGAAGATAAATTCAGCCTGAGGAGTTGTGGATACAATGAAAGGCAGGGGCACCAGGCAGATCTGGCCAGGCAGCCAGGGAAGCGCGAGCAGCCCACCTCGCATAGAGCGGCAGCCAGCGATCTCTGCGCCCTGGTGCGTATCCTTGTCCAATATTTTCAGGCACAGAGCCAGAGAAAGGCTTAAGGGATGATTTGAAGAGGACAGCAAGGTGACAGAGAGGTAGGGCTGCTCCTGCCTGCAGGCAGAGGATGGTGAGGTGGCCTCTGGGATCCCTTGCAGTCCTGTTTGCTTCAAGTTGGTGACTCTGAGTTTGCTCTTCACAAACATGTGGAGTAACAGGGACACAGCAAAGGAGCTGCTGGCTTGAAATGTGGAGACGTGAGTTAATGTGGGGGGCAAGAAAGGAAGCAAAGCGGGGAATGGCCCCAGCTAGTACATTGTCTTTGCAGCTGTGCCTTCCAAGGGTTACAGACGGGGCAGGAGGCTGAAGATTTGGTATCACTGCAGGTGTGTCCTGGCAGAGGGTGCCAGCCATGTGCATGAGGAGGAGATGCCACAGCTTCGGGGTGTCTAGTGAAGACTGGGCAAGGTCTAGGCACAGGTTTAGGATGAGAGCTGCATGAACACAGAACTGGAAGCCAGTGACCGATGTCCAAGGGAAGGGGAGGAAGGACAGCCCCAAGCTTGCCGAGGGACATGACTTTGACTTAATCCAGATCCAATGGTGGAAGGAAAGACTGGCCGACGCTGTGGTTGCTCTTGCAGCCCTACCCCTGTGCTGTTACAACCAACAAAGAGTTACCAGAGCCAGCAGCATTGACTTGGTCCAGAACCAAGTGAAGAGGCAGTGCATGGCAGCAGTGGGGTGAGGGGAGACCCCGCGGAGGGGTCCCAACGAGAGCTGCACCCGCAGGCAGGGCCACCCGGCACG
>NW_010290864.1:0-11372 GCF_000700745.2 Antrostomus carolinensis | reverse complement strand
ATAAAATAAAATAAAATAAAATAAAAATTAATTAGCTGAAGAGCAAGATCAGGAATACCATATAAATACGTCTGTTTAAATCTCAGTACTTGGACAGCAGTGGTTTCTGCTGCAAAATACAATCATATGTCATTCAGTGACATTTTGAGAAGTGCTGGATGGAAAGCAGTCTCTGTGCTTTTGCCAGACGTTATTTTATGTAGGCCTATTTCTGATTTTGCTGACTATATATTAAGCAGTGTTGACAGATAAATACTGATGTTTTATTTTCGTGGAGATTATAGAGTGGCATGCTCTAAAGTCTGGTGAAGTAGATTACTTAAACCACTATTACTTCTACTGGATTTTTATTATTATTTGGATTTTTCAGAATCATCATCTTGTGTCTGCTGTCCTTTCCTTTCTGTCAACTCTGGCAAAAACTGATAGCCAGGTGAGTTGTCTGGATAAAATATGTTTTTTCACTTCCTAGGCTACCTTTTCACTCCAACTTCATGCTTATGAAAAACAGAGGAGTTTGGGTTGTGCTTTTGGGTCATTGACACTGGTCTGCAACCCCTGCACAGCACTGCAATGGAGAGATTATTTCTTGCCACATTTCCCTGAACTGAATGAAATTGCAACATGGCTTGACTCCTACTCTTTATCAAATCATCCTGGATATAGAAAAAAGTAATTAGTTGTTACAAACTAATGTCATTTGCCCTTTTACAAGCAGGTCAAATATGAGAATCCATTTATCCACAGATATTTTTTGAAAACCTGTATATCTAGGCAAAGACAGACCCCCTTTGAGAAAGCTAGTTTTGCAAGTGGCATCATTATTGCCTTTTGCTTGTGTTTTTCCTTTCTGATTCCATCTGACAAGAGAAAAAATCATGTCAAAATACTACGATAAAACTTTTTCCTATCTTCTTTTTGGTGGAAAATTTAGCATTCTGATTAAATCCTCCAGCTGACGAAATAGCTTTCAACCAAATGGATAAACATATGAAACGTTTTTATCTGCTTAAGGAAGTTTTGACTTAAATTTCAATAAGGAAAAGATAAAGTTCTAAATCTGTTCTTGTGTCTTTGTTGCCAACACAAAAAACAATTTCCCTTCCAAGTCCTCTGTAACCAAGACTGTGCAGCCACCTTTTCTGTCTGTAACCAGCCCACGATCTCACGGGTGGCTGTAGAGGTATTTTGTTATTTTAACAGCACTTTTTCTGAGCTGTTAAAGTGATGGCTTATGATCATATTGTCCCTTCCATCAAAGACTTGGTATTCAAGGATTATGTTGAAGGACTTGCCTGCAAACCAGAGAGTTATATACAGCCCCCCAAAAAATGGTAAATACAATAGCAGATGGTTTATATCAGCTTGACAGCATCATTTTTGGCCAGCACCCAAAGCTAAAACTTCTGAGTTGAAAGTTTGAGCTGTTGTTGTTTGAAGCTGGGAGCTGAGGCTCAGGAAGCTGTAATACTCTGTAGCTGATCCACATGTTCATGGCAGAGACATCTAAGATGAGGTTACAGTGGTGCTCGAGGCAGGTCAGTGCCAAAATAAGGTGAAGAATGATCTAAGAAAGTAGCATGCATTCAGATCAGGAGATTGGAATTCTATTTTAAATGAAATACTGGTATGCAAAATAAAGGCAGCAGACTGGACCATGTAGAAATGCCTAGAGAAGCTTCATTTACACAAGTCATTTGAGGAAAGACTGCTTAGAGACTTCATCTATAATCACAATTTTACAAAAAATATGTTCACTTACTACCAAAGGATTGAAATATTTTAAGCACTCAATGTGCATGAGTTGTTTGGCTTAGAAGTTTTTACAAGAATACCTGTGAGCATGTTAGATCGTTATAATTCATTGATGACTTGTCCAATGGAGACTTTCTGAAATTTCAGTTCCCCTCAAATATAAAAACTAAACCCAGCATGTTCAAAAAGAACATAAGCAACAAAGAAAAGCAATCCCCTTTTCTAGCTACCTGTAAGAGCAAGTCTTGTAAAGGCATTAAAAGGTCCTGAATCAGGCCAAAGTCAGCAATTAAAATTTACTAGTAGTTATTATTGCATCAACAACAAACTTGGTTTTACTCTTTCAGCATTTGTCATGCACAGACTGAAGAAATGTCCCTGAAATTTCCCAGCTTCTTCAGGAGCAGCCCCATCTATTCCTTCCCTTCAGAAAGATGAGGCTATTAGAAACTAATAGGCTCCTTCAGGAATTGGAGATTTCCTTCCATCTCAGACATGTTTCTTCATCCCCCCAAAGGAGGTTTTTTTTCTGCTCTGCAAATATGTAACGTCCTTGTAAAAGACATTTTATTGTACAGCTGAAGCAAACTACCTCAAGGAAAAATGAAGAAAGAAAAAGTGGCTTAATTTTCTGTCCCTCCTGCAAATCCATCATGGTGGTTGGAGTCATAGCTGGATGGTCCAGCAGAGGGCCTGAACAATGAAGACTAGTCAAGCTCCCAACACAGGACGAATTGTGAAGCTACATTTTAAAATTCTTTCTGTGAATTCCACGTTGCAGCCATGGGCTAAACAAAATCTTCACTTGGTCTAAAAATACATGGGATTAAGAGTCTCATGGGTGGTGTGATCAAAAGATAAAGAGATTTGATGCTACCCATGCAATTTCCAAGTATGCTTTTGATTTATAAATTGATGGGCTTCAATCACAGTGGTCTGGAGTACTGCTTGTCTCAAGGTGGACCTTTGGCCTTTTTTTGACTGTTACATAAAACAAATATTGAATCTTGAATAAAAGTGTTCTCCAAGGATACCTTGATATCTTACTGCCCAAAGAAGGGTCCAGTTTTGAGATCCTCGTGTGGGATACAGCTAGCCACATCCTCTGAAGAGAAGGGAATTTCCTCCCCTGTTGGATTTGACCTTTATCCTTGGTAAATGCATTGTACCAGAGAGGAAGGATGTCTTTCACTTAAGTTTTCCACCAGAACCATTTTACCTGGCTAGATAATAAAATTTTCAGACAATAAACCCAGGTTCAAGGGAAATACATACAGTAAGGGAATGGGCAGTCTCAAATTTATGAACAAAGCAGCTTTTTCAGTGGAAAATTGGGACTTTGTCTTCAATTCTGAGAGACTCTGTTGCTGAGTTGCCCTCATTACATGCCTTACCACTAATGTTGTACCAAAAATGAGGTCTTACACTGAAGCCTCACTGAAAATAGAGGGACCAACGAATGCTTGGACTGTAATTCTGAAGCAGTATCTCTGCATCCTTAAATCACAAGGTTTAGGATCTGATTACAAAATGTCAGTTTTCTATATTTTTGTGAAAAGCTCAACTTTCCATATCCTCTTTTCCAAAATGTTTTTTCTGCTGCTGTTTATAATTCACCTACTTTTAATTTTGTGAAAGTGTCTTACAGTATAAATAAGTAACAAGCTATGTGGGATTTTAAAATTTTCATATATTCCATTTCAGGTATTGTTGTTTTGCTCCCAAAGGGGAATTCTATTCTCCCTGCAGCACATGAGGACTTTTGTACAGAACACAGCCAAATACAATTATCTTCTTTTTTTTTTCTCTCTCTCTCTCTTTTTTTTTTTTTTAATGAGGGTGTCGAGGGAATTTCTGACATACAGCTGCTTGGATTTATCATATGTGCAACTAACCATGAATTGAGCAGAGTTTCATCCTCCCAGGTTTGGAGCAGCAGGTCCTCCAGACCGCAGTGAAATCAATTGCTTTCCCAGGGAAGCAAAGTAGTATTAAAGTTTCTAACTGGACAAAATATCACCTTTCAGCAAGATAATCTCCAGCCTTTCTCTGAAGTCCATTCTATAATATGATTTGTACTTTACTCCTCTCTTGTGAACAGTGCTCTGAGCTAGGGCTAATTGGATCTGGCTTTTATTTTCTAGTTCTGCCACTGAGAGCAGGTTACACCACCCCTTTGCCCACTTCCCCTTCTATTCTCTCTCTCTGCTTTGCCTGTTTTGACTGCCAACTCCCCAGTGTATCTGCACAATTCCCAGCATAACAGGACCACTATCTCAAATGCAATTACGAGGCATGGGTCATCAGGCTAGCAAAGAATTAAAAATGAATTGAGCTTTTCCAAGCAATAATTTTTTCTTGGGTGAAGCAGAAGAAACCAAACTTGTCTTTCACTGCTCAATAAGAGATGTCCTAAATCTCAGAGGGGCAAACCCATGAAGCTAACATTTACAGTTCCACAGCATAAATGTAAAATTATTGGTTTCAATTACTTATATATAAAAAGGACAAGTTAGCACTTACTGTTTGAAATAGGAATGTGCCTGGTATTGTTGTCATAACCAGAATTTATTGGTCTGTACTTTGGAGTTGGAGTGGGAATTGACAGTTTATTAAAGCTGTTAGAATATGTACTACACTGCTGGATTTGTGAATTCATTGTGTTACAATTAATTCCATCTCTGTAAAAGCTCCTTTTCTTGTTTGCTTTCTTCTTCTTTTTTTTTTTTTGAATAGTTAGACAGCAATTAATTTTTTAATCAAGATTCAGATACAGTGTCGTTACTGGTTCAGGTCTAATAATTACCATTATATAACTACCAGGGAAAGTGGGTGTTTGCTTGCCTTTTTGTTCTTTCCCATTCACATTTGCCAGGTTAATATTGTATATGCAAATTTTCATTTGGACCGTATTAGTGTACAATCTTAAAGTGAAAAAGCCAGAATATTTTGAATTCCAGTAATCCTCAACTGTACCAAATACAATAGGCTTTCTTGTTATACATTAACTAATTATCTCACTGCAACACTCTAGGTGAATTTCAACACAAGCACTCTAATAATGTAATTAAAAATGTATAAAGGAATTAAAAATGAATTAAAAGGAGATCATACAAAAACTTTCCAATTTTGACTAAATTAAATGACTAGATTTAAGCCCCTGAATTTTAAAGGACCTGCACTCAGTAGATTAGGAATGTTGGGATGCCACTAAGACCTCATGTGAAATAACAAAAGCTTCAAATCAAGCGGAAAAAAAATAAATCTCCTGGTGTCTTATTCCCTTAAAGGCCACATTTATCTTGCAAATAGAAATACTGTACTAATAAATTTTGCCACCAATAATGATCATCCCTATTTAACAGGCATTTGAAGGTGGTAGGAGAGAAGTTGAGTTCATAGAATCGTAGAATGTATTGGGTTAGAGGAGACCCTCAAAGATCATCTAGTCCACCCCCCTGCAGTGAGCAGGGACATCTTTACTAGAACAGATTGCTCAGAGCCCCATCAAGCCTGACCTTGAATATCTCCAGGGTTGGGGACTCCACTACCTCTCTGAGCAACCTGTTCCAATGATCCACCACCCTCATATTCAAGAACTTTTTCCTAATCTCCAACCTAAATTGACCTTTGTCTAGTTTAAAAACATCACCCCTCATCCTATTGCCCCATGCCCTTGTGAACAGTTCTTCCCCAGCTTTCTTAGAGGCACCTTTCAGCTACTGGAAGGCCGCTAGAAGGTCCCCCTGGAGCCTTCTCATCTCCAGGCTGAACAACCTCAACTCTCAGCCTATCTTCATAGGAGAGGTGCTGCAGCCCTTTGACCATTTTTGTGGCTTCCTCTGGACTCACTCCAACAGGTACACATTCTACTTGTGTTGAGGGCTCCAGAGCTGGACGCAGTATTCCAGGTGAGGTCTTACCAGAGCAGAGTAGAGGGGCAGAATCACCTCTCTCGATCTGCTGGCCACATTTCTTTTGACTATATTGAAGCTGAGTTTGAGTCCTGGGGCAGGAGGGGACTCACCTGTTGATTTGCCCTGGTTTGGGGTGGGTTTGGGTGTCAGCATTGTTGACTCTGGCTCTTGCTCGTGCAACCAGGCTGATGCAGCACTCCATGAAGGATAGTATCCAGCAAAGTTGGCCTTCTCCACCCCTCCCATCATTTCCAGTTCTCCTCCAAACAAGCTTCAGCCCAAACATTCCCCAACCTCACACAAAAGCATGAAGTTTTAGTTCATCCTGCCATTTATACAGATTCCTAGGCAATTTTCAGCAGCACATGGAGTAGAAGCAGCCCTGGCATGTCCCACGTCCTGGGGACAGCTACGGGGAACATAGACAGAGTATCCCAGACTGTCCCCTCCTTCTTGCACATCCTTGGCAGTGGATGGAGGTCACTTTGACCTGGAGGCACATTTAATGCCAAGGGAGGTCGTCAGGAGAGCGATAGCTGCCTGCCTTGACATTGATTGCTAAGGACACCTGGCTGCATAGGAAAGGCTCTGGAAAGTAAAATAATTAAATTAGGACAGATCAGTTAAACTGAAGTATCTATTTTTATAATCACAACATTATCAAATGTATTCCTCAAGTGAACACTGCAACCGGATTCCATTAAGGCCCCCTTTGTAATTTGCAATAGGTCAGACACGTTTATTTTGGGGAAAAAAAAAAACCCTAACAAGCTATCTTTCAGTTCTGCCAGACTTCTGTCTCAGGGCTATATACTTCCCTTCAGCACTGTGTGTGACTGTTTTCTGAATTGAGGACAGTAAATGACCTAAGCCAGCAACATCACATAAAGACCAAGTGTACAGACAGTGGAATTTACTGAGAAATTGGCAATAATAACAAAGAAAGGTCTGTAATAAAACATCAAAGTCAAAACGCACTCTAAGTGATGCGTGCATGGAGAGCAGCATGGATAATATAGAATGTTATTTATCACACTGGACATCTTCATTTTTTCTATTATTGCTCCCTTCCTTCAGGTATCTCTATGGATCCAAGCATTTATGTTGTTTATTTTTTTGTTTTCAAGCTTTTTATTTGAAACAAGGTAACAAGAAGTTTACTCCTTCTCTTGAGAATTTTAATACATGAAATATCCCTTTATAAAAATTGTATTCCTGAATGTCTGGTAGAGGAAATAACCCAATCATCAGGTAAACAGAAGGGACTTAAAATATCTAGCATTCAGAAATGCCTTCTGAAGCCACTCAGACTGTTTAAAAATGGTGATAGAAATTGTGTTACTGTATGAAATCATATATACATATAAATTCAAAGTCTTTCTTTAAACCAGTTGTCCCAGTTTGCTTATTTCAGTTTATAAATTAGTGGTTATGAGGATTTCAGATGTTTGAGTTCAGGGTGATACCCAACAAGGGGTTTCCTAGATAAAGGCACCACAAGGAAAATGCCTTCCCCAGGCTCCTGTGGAGTTGAGGCCAGTCCCTACCACCTCTGAAAGTGGGAAGGCAGAGTTGTGAGCACAGACCCTGCTAAATTCAGGGCAAGTTCTTTCAAAATTAAGGGATGCTTTGCTACCAACTTCTTTTTTGTTTGTTTGTTTGTTTGTTTGTTTTTTCTCCTGTAGGCTCTATTCAATGCAGAGTTCACAATACATACTGAGTGCTGGTATTTTCAACAGGAAAAAATAAAGTATTAAGAAAATGTGCTGAAAACATGCTTTGGACAAGAATTTTAAGAGGGTTTAAGTGCTTAAAGCCAACAGAAACTAATGGGGCTGTGCTGAGCAATTAGTTACTCTGGATTGTGTCTGGATCCCAGGTTCATTCAGGACCCAGATGGGATCAGACTACTTTCTGCTTTTATTTTTCCTCTCATCTTTAACATACCTGGTGTATGAAGGTGGAAAGGGTCATTCTCTGGAGTCTTCCTCGGGTTTTGGTGTCCAGATCCACATAGTTTTATTGGGAACATTTCGATTCAATTCATTAGTAACCTCCTTTGAAGAAAGAGGATTAAGAAAAATATATAGATACCAGCTCTAAAATACTTTTTGCAAGCCAGTGCATCTCTAGCAGATCTTTCTGTGGAGTGACCCCAGTGTGGACTCACAACTAGCTCTTCCTCAACAGTGTTTCTGGCCTGGACAGTGGTAACCAACCCTTCATGCACAGCTTTTCCTGATTGTGTTCCCTTTGTAGACTCCATGATGCTTTTTATATTTCCTATTTGGGCAGACCCCTGGGTATACAAAGCATAAGTAATTCAACAGACTGTAGATAGGCTCTTAACCTATAGAGAATCCATCCCAGCCACACAAGAAGATCCATTCCTCATATTAAATTCTTCCTGAGGAGAAAAGTCCTACAAGTACTTCCAGACCACTCCCTAATCTGACAAAATGATCCTGTCTCAGACTTGATTTTGCATTTTAGCCAGTAAAGAATGCTCCAGACGGGAAAGCGTCACTAAATTGGCTTACTTAGAATAATGATAGTGATAATGAGACTTTGCCTCACCTGGAGGAGAATGCCCCAACTGCAAAGATGTCAGAGAAACAGGCAGTGAGATCTTGGAGCAATTTTATGTTACATACACACACGATGACCTTTAAAGACTTTGCCCACCAGGGAGAAGTTATGTAGCTGAGCAAGCAGGGAAAACATATGAACCTGAAAAATTATTTCCTCTGGAAATAGCTAATATATTATTGGCAAAACAGACCCGCCACATTTCAGAATATTATTCTGACCATGTGCACAGTTTCTAGCTAAGTTAAAAATCAGCCTACGTTGAAACAAAATGTGAGACAGATCTCCATCAGGGAAAGAGAAGCAGAATCTTCCATCCAAATGGAATCTGCTTTAAAGATGGAAAAATTGAGTGAAGCACAAAGTGGTTTGACAAGCCTCACATACCCCTCTGACCAAGTGGAAGACCTAGGGTAAAACTTGAAAGGAGAAAAAGGGGTTACACACAGAGGGATTTTTTCTGCAAAGTCTGTGTGCTATCCCACTGCACTTGTAATCTATCTTCCTATTTGGGTGGAGAAATAGCAATTTTTGCCTTGCTAAAGATTTCTACCATACAGCCAAGGACAAACGCTTATTAGCACAAGTTCAGAGGATGAGCTGAAAAGAGGCAAAAGCTTATAAGAACAGAATCCCACTGAGTAAGGACCTGTCTCACCAAACTTTCCACATTGACAGTGCAGACATTTGAACGAATCACTGAAATTAATGGCTAGTAAGCAGTGTCCTTCTTACAATTCTTTGACCTATTTTAAATGTCTGGTTTAGGATGACTGAACTGATCCCAACAAATGTTTCTTTCTGTCAACTACAAAGATGCTTAGAACAATACATGCTGTGATACACCACAGGCTGAAGCTTTCCAACCTTGTTGCAACACTTAGCACTCATAGACAGTTCAAGGTCAGGATTTTCTCAGACTGATTGTAGTTTCTTTTATTGGGTTGGTTTGGATGTGTATATTCTTTACTAATATGTATTTATATTCTGCAACTGGGTGCAGAATCCAAATGCAACCATTTTGCTCCCATAAAGATCTAATCTGCCCAAACACAGCTGTGTATGTTAAATGTGAAAATAAGTTAGTGTGAAGCTGTGCAAAATATTTCTACATCTTAAAAATAATTAGATTTGCAAAAGGATGTAAAAGAGTGTAAGAATTAACAGTAAAATGTTAAAGTGAGTGAAGATCTGTTTGGATGTTCTGGAGATGTTTACATGAGGAAAGAATAAGTAATTGCATTACTAGAAAACAAAATAATTCCAAGCATAAAATATCTGAGAGGCACACGTAGATATCAGGCTGTGGAAGCATGAGAGGCTGATGTAGATAGAGACTTGAGAGTGATCAGAGACAGAAGTGTAAGTGGAATCTTTATTATTAGCTGTGATCAAATCTGGACAATAGGTCTGGGAAAAGGAGCAACAGATGAGAAGCTAAATCTGCAGGAGCTGGTTCAAGCAAACAAGGAGGAAGAAAGAAAAAAGAAAAAAAAAAACAAAACCAAACAACCAGAGATGGAAGTAATCAGACTAAAGTGAATTTTGAGGAAAAGAGCTCTTTAGAACAGTTGCAAGTATTTGTGATTTTTATTTTTATTTTCTGATATGCATTTTGAATTTGAGGGTATATTTTGGGGTGATTTTACAAGCTGAACACACTGTCCTTTCCATACTGGGACCCTATGTCTCCCTCTGATGCTAGTTTTTATATATATATATATATATACACACACATATATATATATATACATATATATATATGAGTTTGTGACAGGCATGCTCCCAGCATGGAGAACTTCTTCCTTTCTCTCATGAAACAGCATTTCATGTTTTCACATCCTGTGTTCTCTGCTCGCAGGTAACTCAGCTAGATGAGTCACGATTATGCAAAGATATTGAACCTGCTGCTTACAACTGTTATTTGTACACCAGGCATCATTTCAACTTTATTGCTCCCATTTGCTTTCTATCTCTAATAACAGACCTGCCTACAAAACCCACAGAATGCTTTAAAACACACAGTTCATTAGTTCTGTTTTGAAAAGCAGTGTAAACACTGAAAATACGTCTCAGACATAGATGGCTGGAATTGATAATGAAATTATGGTTCATTCTAGGGCAGGGGGACTCATAAAACAGATATTAAAGTGAAACTTTGGTCCCTGGATCCTGCAATATTAAGAAAACTCTCAGATAAAGTGCCATTAATTAGGTGTGGCTTCCGTTTTACTTTCCCTGTAGAAGACTCTCAGAAGTGGTAGTGTTTATCTCAGCATTAGTATGTTTTTTCCTCATCTCAGCTTTAAAAACAATGTGTTTTATATGGATTACAACCTCAGAAGAGCAGTATGCTTTAGAGTAGCATCAGGAATTAATGTCTACTGCTTGCTGCATAGCTGTCTATAGGTTTCTACATACTATTGTGTATTTAATTCATATGTTCCTGGTTTGGGATTCAAGAGAGGTGTATAACTAATTTAGGCCATGCTGAGTTAACAAACCTAGAGGGAGTTCATTCATTATTTAAACATGTAATTTCTAAACTGTTGGTAGTTCACCTGTGCAAAATGCAGTCTTTGTACTTTGTCATTTTGGAGAGTGAGTCTAAGACAAAATTAGCTTTAGCTGTATTTGCTGCTAGGATGGCTTTTTCTTTCTAATATTACTGCAGAAATAGGAAAAGATTGTTAACATGACCAAGGAGAAATTTATTTTCAGATATGTATGAGGTACATATATAAGCTATATATATATAAGCTCACATAGGTATGTGTCCCTTTACCCATCCGGCTAACTGCATTAATGCCTTTTTAAACCATTAAGCATTTATAATGAAATTTAACAAAGAGATGGAGTTCACAGAGATATTAGATTCCTTCCAATTTCATAAAAGCCAGAAGCTGGAGGAGAGGTAGGATATTAGTTTAGAATAAAGATAAGCTCACCCTTTATTAGACATCAGAGAATCCAAGTGGATGTAAAAACACACCTTCAGGAGCTCAGCTACTTCTCATGCACTCTTACCTGACGTCAGGAGCTACACATTTTAGCCTGACCTTGTTACAGTCAAATTAATATTCAATGAGGGGAATAAATCTCTGGCTTTAG
>NW_010290863.1:0-892 GCF_000700745.2 Antrostomus carolinensis | reverse complement strand
CCCACAGCCCCTCCAGCCCCCACGGCTGATCCAGTGCAGGTCCTGGTATGTGTGCGGGCTGCCAGATCCCCTCACTCCTGGTTACCCAGGGCTAAGGATGATGCTGGGTGGTGAAAAAGAGAGAAAAAAAATCAAAACAAAAACATCTGGAGGCCAACAAAACAGGAAGCTGTCCCACCAGACAGTGCTTGGGATGTCTCCCCCTCTCACCCAGAGCAGATCCCCCCGCTACCTCCCCTCTGCCTCCCCATCCGCTCACCCCTCCGCCTCTCCACATCCTCCCTGTGCACTGGGAAAACCAGCAGCATCTGCTGGTAACAGTGGGATAAAGACAACTCCATCAAATGAGCTGTGTTGACACACCTGCAGTTGTCCCACCGAGAGCTGTCCCACCTAGATTTGTCCTAGACCCAGCTTCAGTACTCAAATCCCAGCAAGTAACCCCTTGGAGTTGGGGGGACCAGATTGCTCTTCCAACACCTTGAGAGGCAGTTGCAGCTCCCTCCTGCCCAGCAAGATCTGCCACTTCTTCTGATTGCATGATTGGCATCAAACACATGGTCTTCACAAGTGATGGAGACCATCTTGTATCTCTTCACCCTAGAGGGCTTTAGGAGATGCAGTTTCATTTGATCACCTGGTTTTCAGACCTTAACGTGTATCCTGATGTTACACTCACTTTATCTGAAGAGTCACTAGTGAGATCGTGTCATGCTTCTCACCTTTGACATGTCAGGTGCACAGACATATTGTCCCAGAAGAAGGTTTTCTTGCAGTGCCTGGAGGTGGGAGAGTTTTCCGTATTCTACAAGTTCTTTCACATCTCACACTACCTGATTATCCGGTCAGTTGATAAGAGAAAAAGGAGGACTTTTGAGTCCAGTTCTGGGGC
>NW_010290862.1:19916-25066 GCF_000700745.2 Antrostomus carolinensis | reverse complement strand
GTGGAGTCTCCTTCTCTGGAGACATATAAAAAGCACCTGGATGCTTTTCAGTGTGATCTACTGCAGGTGTTCCTGCTCTGGCAGGGGGGTTGGACTAGATGATCTCTCGAGGTCCCTTCCAATCCCTAACATTCTGTGATTCTGTGATATTTAAAGAAGAGGGAAGATGATTAATCAGAAAAATGAATTGCAATGAGACTTAATAGTTGTGTACTGCGGATCCCCAGGCATGCTCTAGCAAAAGCTGAGTGTCAACTCTATACCTGCAGTGAAGAGGATGTTGTTGAGAACTGGGCATTAATCCTGTCATTGCATTACAGTTACTGGGCAACTGCAAGTGTTGTGATAAAGGTGAAAACATGAGTAAGCAAACAAATTTTATTTTTTAATTGCATTCTCTTTAGACAGACACATTTACTTCACTTTTATTAATAACATTGTTAAAATGTATGTGTCCTGTAAGGTCTTGTCATGTGAGGATGATGAAGCTATTACATGTTTTTCCTCTCTAAATTCTCTCCTGCACTGGAATAAATGTCAGGGGTCTTATGTACATTTCTGTGGCTTTTTTAAGTTCTTGCTCACTAACTTAGTCAATTAGCTAATGTCATTGTACATGAAGGCCAAGGAAATACTTTTTTTAAAATGCAGTTTACAAAATTATTATCCCTCTTACCTTCCTTTTGCAGTTTAAATATTCACATATCTTCATTGCACATTCAGTTAGACAACAGTAAGTTTCCTGAAGAAAAGCTTAACAATTGCATGCTGCCAAACTAATTGTTTGGCCAAATACAGGAACAAGATGGACAAGCCAAGTAATCATCCTAGAACACATTTGTCCCAAAGAGGGCTCTGTGTTTACAGGGACTGCATCTTCCACAGGTAATTTGGAAATGTTTGCTACTGTGTATGTCAATAGAAAAGAAAATGTGGTTTCTAATTTACTGTCCACAGATAAGAGTCTTAAAATATTGACAAGCACTGTAAATGCCATCTGCTTGGGATGTACCCTGTATATAGTGATAATACACTTCTTGCAAAAAGTTTTGCAGTCTTAAACATTAATCCAGAATCACTGGAGCTCCTTTTGAGGAACTGCTTTGTTCTGTTGTTTTTTGGTTTTTTGGCTTTTTTTTTTGTCTCCACAAAGTATGTTATTGTGTCATTTTTTTTTCTATTTAAATAATACTGGAGACAACACAGAAGTAACAAGAAAATTGACACATATCTCCATGTGAGCAGGAGAAAAGGGATTCAATTTGCTAACCAGCCCCACCACAGTGTTCTGCAAGGGCTTAGGAAGTAACTAATTTTTTCCAAAGAAGTTCACATTTTCTTGCTGCAAATCTCAGCTGTGGAAAATCTGCATGAAAGATTCATAATATTATATTGTTCTGCACCTGGAATCCAGATAACTCTTCTACACTAATTTATCTTGATATACAATGCTGGGCCTGTAGCTTGGTACACAGGGTGATGGGCCAAACTTTGTCTCTGTAGCCTTCTTAAGTATTCCTGACTCGCCCTATTCTTATAAAACTATATAATCTATAAAGCCAAAAACTTAGTGCATTCATCTTCCCTCCCTTCCAAGCACTCCAAAGCCCTGATGAACTCAGTTCTCTTTTCTGTGGCAATTTTGCTGTTTCTTTTGTGATTCTGTGCTTATTCCACATATTTATGGCATTCTGATTCCAGGTTCGGGCAGCTTTCACTCTGCAGAATATGGATTTTACATATAGAGTGTAAACATACACCTTGTTTTCTTCCCATGCTCATTTGTTATTTGTGGTAAACTGATAACCTTAAGCATTTCCAAGCACACTTGGGTATACCTGTATAGGGTGTTATACTCACCTAAGTATGTGGTACTAATTCTGTAGATCTTACCATCTAAACAAAAAAACAAAAAAAAACAAACAAAAAAAAGGGAGTAAAGAGATTAAGTGACAGGTCATACAGCAGCAATGGTACCAGCATGGGAAACGACTGCCAGAAACTGTGGTTCCTGCTCTGCTCCACTGCCTGCAGCTGGTTCCTCCTGCTTTAATTCCTTAAATATCAGATATTCATCTATTATCTCTAGTTGTGTCACTTTTATGCACAGAAAGTGTGTCACAGGTGCAGAGGAGGAGGTTTACTTGAAACTGGGACAAGCATAACACTGTGTTTAGGTCAGTATAGCTCAACTTTTGTTGCTGAAAGGAAATTCCTTTTTTTTTTTAAAAGATTTTACAGGTTTGAAATAGGTCTGAATTTTAATAGTAATTCAAAAGAGATTTGAGTTACAATGTGACGTGACCAGTTCTATGAAACCGACAGGTAGAAGAGCAGTATTTGATCTGCTGTCTGCAGTGGCATTAGAGAAAGAAGGAATTTGGTGCCTATTGCTCATATTATCTCTTGTAAGACTGAGAAATATAGCCAGTAACATACATTTGGTCTGAAGATGGAACCGTTCTTCAGGAGCACTGTTAATTAGTCTCAGAGTACCCTTCTGTGTAGTTCACACAAGCTTTTATTATGTCTATTTTACAAGAGACAGTGAAACACAGTGGGTTAACTTATTACTCCAAGGCCATTCAAATCAGTGGCAGACATGGAAATCGCATTGAGGATCCCAAACATCAGAGCCCTGGGGTCAGTGGGCCTCGATGGCCCTGACCAGTCTCACATGGGGCTCCCCTCACACCTGCCCCCAGGTGCAGGACCCCATTTCATCTCAGCCTGGGGCCCTCAGTTTGTGCTACAGCTGCTTTGTAAGTGTGCTGGCCTCCAGCTCTGCTGCTCTTCTGGATGGACCTCCTTGGTTGATTGGCTGAACATGAGCCAGCAGAGTGCCCAGGTGGCCAAGAAGACCAAAGGCATCCTGGCCCATATCAGGAACAGTGTGGCCAGCAGGACTAGTGCGGGTGCCCAGGGCAGTGGTGGAGTCCCCATCCCTGGAGGGATTGAAGAGTCATGTAGACACAGTGCTGAGGGACATGGTTAGTCAGGGACTTGTCAGTGTGAGAGTAATGATTGGACTCGATGATCTTAAAGGTCTTTTCCAATCCAGGCAATTCTGTGATTCTGTGACTCTGTGACTCCCATTGCAGACTTGTCTCCAGCCCTGCCTCCCTCTCCATCTCGTGGATGAACTTGTTTGACCCACTTGTAGTCTTGTCTCCAGCCCTGTCTCTGTCCCCATCTTGTTTTGCTCCTGACTTGGCTCCCTGGATGGACTCCAGCCCTGATTTATTGCTTGCTGTGTCTGGAGCTGTCAAAGGACCCTGTTGCTACTGGTCCCTGGCTCTATCTGCCATGTTCAGGTCCCTCAGAACTGCACCCAGTCAGTAAGGGCATATGCTCTTCTGGGATCACCTTCATCCCTTCCCTTCCCTTCCCTTCCCTTCCCCAGCAGCTGGCCTCTCTGTGCCCCTATGCCTCAATACCATTTTTTCTCACCTCTTTCCATTGTATCATACTGTTAAAATAAAGCATTTTTTTAAAAAAATTGCAAGTGTAGTGTGAAATTACTAAAATATATTGGAAAATAATGGATTTGCTAGAGCAGTGCAGGTTTGCATTATATTATTCTTGATTTTTTTAACTTAAAATTTCTTCTGTGGTAGAAAACTTTAAATTTTATTTAAGGCATGTATTGTTTCTTTTTAAGATTTTTTTCCACCCAGGTAGCCTGTAGTGTAACCAAGGAAGCCAGTTTCAGCACAGTTATTGAAGATGGAGGTGTTGACTATGGAGTCAGTATCTTCCAGATGAGTATCTCTCTTGCAGTCTTTTTCTGGAGGACACTTCCAGTAGCTTGCCTGTATAGATGTTGCTTGATTCTTCAAGCATGGCTTGGAGGCAGCTCAGTGAGGAAGACTGACCACACAAGGACACTTTGCTCCAAGCCATATTCTATTGCAGTGTCCTGGCACAGAGGGTTCAGTCAGTGGCAGTGGATGGAGAGTTGTATGTGGACCTGAAAGGGCCATTCATGATATCCATGAAGCACTTTTGTCTGAGGGAGATTTAGCACAGGCTCTAAATAGCCAGGGCAAAAGGAATCTGTAGTTATTTTAACAGAGAAACAGCTCTTAAATGTGAAAATTCAGCACTGAACAGCCAAAGCAAAGCTTTGTGTGTTGTAAAGGCATTGCTCTAGTGCTGTGAATGTTTATTTTGATGCAAAAAAGGAGTAATTTCTATGATATTTGAGAAAACAACTCAATCCATGGGCAAAAAGAGTCAATGGAAGGGGGAGAGGAGTTGGAAGTAGCACAACAAATTGATGTGACTGGGAAATGTTTCATTTTTTTTTTTTTCTAAAGGAAAGCTTTAGCTTCAAAAACATGAGAAGATTAATCTTTATTGTCAGTTTTCTTTGAAATGTTTTAGCTTTTCATTAAAGCAAAGAAATATTTTGTCAGAATAGTGATCCCATTTTTGAAGGCATTTTCTTTTGAGGAGATTGATAAGAAATTTTTTGCTGGCTTCATAACAGTTACTCTGTTCTTTAAT
The DNA here is from genome assembly GCF_000700745.2 of Antrostomus carolinensis. Lineage (NCBI taxonomy): Eukaryota > Metazoa > Chordata > Aves > Caprimulgiformes > Caprimulgidae > Antrostomus > Antrostomus carolinensis. Next base: position 20,557 of record NW_010290862.1, on the reverse strand, counting down.
TAAATGAAGCCTCTGGTGAACACAAAGGAAATCTAATCTGTAAAAAAAAAAATATGCACTTGTAAACAGAACCCAAAAGTTAGTTCAAGAGGTTTTTGTGAATCTGTCCTGTTTTCACGTATGTGGAAGAATGACTGTAAGAAGCAAAAAATTGCTTGACACACAAACAGGCAGCAAGTATTTATGCTTACTTGTCATATTTTATCCTCTCAGTCAGCAAACACCCACCTTGCCCACTGCAGGAGGGAAAACCTGAGATTTAGAATGATTTACAACATGATTGTGACAGCCTTATGCATTTCAAGAATCCTGTTGAAAACAAAGGGAATACCAAGAATGGGACTGTCTACAGGTCTCTTGTCTAAAGTAGCAAGGAACAAACCGAATGAATCCTGATTTTCCTGCCTTGAGATCCCATGTTCTGCCTCCTGTATGCTCCTGTGGATCCTTAGCAACATTTTCAGAAAAACAATTCAGTGCAGGATGGTACTGTATTATTTATTAATGTACTCACTACATAAAAGGATGAAGCCATAGTGCTTAGAGTATTCTTTAGGTTTGGCCTCGAAGTTCCCTTTCCATAAAAAAAAACCAAAACACAAAACCCCTCAAATAAATTAAAAAAAAAAGTAAAGCAAAAA
>NW_010290862.1:18381-19899 GCF_000700745.2 Antrostomus carolinensis | reverse complement strand
AGGGAAAGCTTTATAGGTCTATTACTATACATGCTTCAAGGCCTTAAAGAGAACAAGGCCTTGTTAGTGTGCATAGAACAGCTATAGAAAACATGCCCACTTGTGCCTTATTGCAGAATTAAATGCTATATAAATTATTGATGTACCGTGATGGCACAGAAGAGAATATAAAAAAAAGTATTATAGGAAACCATCAATTCAAACCAGCTGTCTGCTGCTACAGATTAGCTGATGTTTTCACCACCTAAAAGGAAGCTAAATGATGTATGAACGAGAGAAGGAGCAGACAACCAAAAGCAAGAGAATTAATATTTTGTTGCTGTGTTTTCAAAGCATAAATTTGCCGTGGATATTGCTGCTTGGGGGAAAAGTTTATTCTTGAAACTCAGTCTCAATGAGAGGATATTTTACAGTTGAAGGTGGTATTTTTCAGTTGAGGTTCTACAAACAGTAATAAAGATTAATGGGATACACCTATTTAAGCCTTTAATGAGTCTCATCAACTCAGTGTAAATGAGTGTAAAAGCATTATGTTAATTTAGGATTTTGAAGAAATATATCTGTCCATAGTAGATCAAGAACTATGGAACTGTTGCAATGACTGGTCCAAGATGACTCAGAAAGTCAGAAATGATCTGCCCATGAAAGGTAGAGACACTCCCTTTAAGTCATTAAAACAAACAAAAATATCCTTCTGGTATATACACTTATGACTGTCTTATCTACAGAAGCTGAAAATGGTGGTGGAAGAACTATTGGTTTCCACAACTCCATTGTTACAGTTGAAAGGATTTTGATTTATTATGCTGATGTTGAATTCAAATTCTGGGTTTTCCGGCAATGAAACCTGCACCCACTTTGAGTTCTTATTGGCAAGTCAAGTCTGAAATAGTGAGTGTCAAGAGGGAACTCAGCACAGAGGTCACCTCGACACCAGCTCAGATGCAGGACTTCAAGTTGCACATCAGACGTTGCTGGATACAAAACCTGGAGTTCTCTTCCTTAGAAAACCTCAGTCTAAGAATAAGTCTCAGGTGTCATGGTCTTCACCTAAATTTGATTTCTTTCTGTCCTTCTGCTGGAAATTATTTGACTTCTGAGAAATACAGAAATAGGTGAGAAAGGACAGTTATGGGCATTTGCACTCAGATAACTGTCATCATAAAACATTTGCTAACACATCTCTTGCTGCCTTCCACAGAATACAATCAGAGTTGTCCATTTGTTATCCATGGACTCTGACATTAATAATCAAGAGATTCAGATCACAATAAGATTTTTTTTTCATAAGGAAACAAAAATGAAATATTTATTTTCAAATTGCTTTTAGCCAAAATGTCCTTCTAATGGCTAAATATATCAATAAAGTCAATGTTTCTGAAGTATTAACTTTTGAATTTTGCATTTATTTATTTTAATTCTAACTCCCCCCAGCCCCTCATTTTTTTACGGTCTGTTATTTGGGAGAAAGGTGGGGCTGATTCATGTTCTTCAGGGTGGTAGGCAATATGATCACCG
>NW_010290862.1:10308-18344 GCF_000700745.2 Antrostomus carolinensis | reverse complement strand
GAGTGAGTAATTCAGTGGTGTTTCTCCTTACTGAGCATACTCCACATCCCCTGGGATTGCAGCAGTGCTGAGCAGCCAGAGGGTTTCATGAATCAGTGGCTCATTCAACTGGAGCACAAAGATAAGCAGAGATGAAACTGAGATAATAGTGGCTTTTCCACATGCATGTCACTAGGAAAATTAATTACCCTGGAGAGATTTTCAAGGATGGTTGGAGTGCAAAGGGACCAAGGTCACAGGTGTGAAAGGGCAGGCAGTGGAGGTAACATCCTGACTGGAGTATGATCTTGCAGAGGCAGAACTGAAGGAGGGCAGAGCCTCAGCTGCTGGATTTGTGAGGCTGCAGGCAACAAGCTTGGCTCTCTGGCAGCATGACTAAGCATAACACCCGTGATGGCCTTGAATCACCAGAGAGTAAAACAGTGACCTGTTCTTAGAATCATAGAATCATTAGGTTGGAAAAGACCTCAAAGATCATCAAGTCCAACCATCAACACAACACCACCATGCCCACTAAACCGTGTCCTGAAGTGCCATGTCTACACATCTTGATTAAGGAGAGCTGAGGAATTGTACAGCATCAGCTCATGTATGACCTCCTGGATGAAATGGGTGGTCTTTTATTTAGGTGAGTTTGTAATAAATATTTTGGTAGCATTTTAAATATTTCTTACTTCTCTGAAAGGGAGTAATAGCATTATTTTATGTCATGAATAGTAAAAGCATCCCTTGAAGATGATAAAATCAATTTGAGGGCTATTTCTTGCAGCCCGCTGTGCACAATTTTCCCTGATGTCATAGCTTCCAAAAGAGGGTTGCTATCAATTGATTCACTAATAATTTGATAATGAAGCTGTCTGTCATGACAGAATGTTGTTTCAGTATTTGACAATGCAGAATTAATTTCCACCACCATATTCTTGGGAAAAACTGTGACAGAAAACTGCCTCTCCCCTGTCCTGTGACTTTTGCCTCCCACATGCCAGGTGGTGATGAGATATTTTTTACATTCAAAGTAGGATGATGCTAATTTGGTGTTCTCATATTCATTCACCTTTTGGTTAGCATTTTTTGGTAAAAATAATATCAGTTTTTCACCAGCATTGACTTTAGTGTCTTTGTGCTGTCCTTTTATAGTGTCTTTGTGCTGTCCTTTTTATAGTGTAATACATGTGGCAAAAGTTTTCAAATTTAGTAAAAGTTCTGCATGAAGAAATAAGCCAGATATTTCTCAGGTTCTGTCCCAATGAAGGAAGGAAGGAAAAACTTTTCTTCAGCCTGTATTATGGAGATTTTTTTGGCTTTTTTAGCTTCAAGTTAGTTACTTTCCATAGGGCTTTCAAAGGAGATCACAGAGGGGCTGAATCTTTGTCACTTTTCAAAATATCTTCATTTAGACTGGAAACTTTTGGAAGGAGGCACATATTTTTCTCTGTGCTGTTTACACAGTGTAGTCCAATGTGGAAAACATGCTCTGGCCAGTATAATTCCAATCTGTGCTTAAGATTCTTATTATCATAGTAGAGATACCAACTCAGCCAATGAGTCCCCCTGACCACTCCTGCAGGTGCATACATCCAGGAACATGTTTTCTGTGGTGGTGATATAAAATTCCTGTTTCCATGTGCTTAGTGTTTTATAACTTTTTCTTGTGGGGGAAAAAAAAAAAGAAAAATAAAAGAAAAAACACAAACCCACATCAAAATGCAGGAGTATTAATAATTTCAAAACTGAGGTAATTCTGAAATCACATCTATCCAGTACATGTCAATAATACTACAACAATTTAATCTTTTCAAATGGAACCACTTAACATGTGTCACTGTATTGCAGCAACAAGAAAAAAAGAATAAATATTAACTGAGGCTTACATACGTAACATTTCTGACGTGGGCAACATACCTTACCACATTTCCTATCAAATTCAATTTGTGTTTGATTAGTAGATAACTCAGTTATAATCAGTTTAGTAACATGCTATTCCGACTGTCATGTGGCAAATAATGTTGGGCAATAAGTCACTTGAATGATGTTATACTAAATTAAATTCCTGTATTGCCATTTATACTAAATAACCGTAAAATGTTACTGGTTTGCATTCTGCCAGGTTCAGATACATCTTAACATTAGCAAATATGATTTTGTGCTTTTGCATCAGTCCCTCAGGGATTTTTTTCTGATGTCATAAGAAAAATCAAGCTCAAATCAGATAAGAAACAGACAGGATCACTCTATTTTACGTGGGGGATCTCTTGTATCTCTTCTGCCCAATGCGGGCTTGAAGCTAGAGGAAATGAATTTCCCCTTAGGTAACCAGAATTTAGCCAGGAGGGCAAATATGATAATGGGATGCTTTATCCTAAGTTCCCAACTGGAGAAGTCTGACCTGAATAACTAACTTCTAATTAAGATCTTTACATGCTAATCAGTGATGTTTCTTTCCTTGAACAGAGTATAAATTATTGAATGCTCATATTTTCTGACCTTATCCAGAGAGAAAGCCTTTGGTAATAAGCTGTAATAAACCTATTAAGTCTCTTCACAGGATGATCTGTGGCATGATTTTGAAGCCATTAATTTAGCTGTCATATCTCTTGAAAGCATAATATAAATGTAGACAGGAAAAAAATGCAGTAGGGATTGACTGGTAAAAGCAATCTGGAGAAATAACAGCCTGAAGATGAGACAGTAAGAAGGCTTTGTCTTCCTGCAGAGTGAGAGGAGAGGTGGGGATGACTCTGGTGTGAAGCTAATGCAAGAGAAGAAAGTAAGGGTGCAAGGCAAGACCCTGGGTAAAAGAGGGAGAAGGTTGTCCAAGGCATATGGGAAATGCCCATCAGAGAGTCTGAGCCTGGCTGCTGAGGTGCCCAGCAGCCTCACAGACCACTGCACCCAAACACATCACCCAGAGGTGAGGACGTTGTGTGGAGCTGAAGTTGGGTGATTGGCAGCATCAGTGTAACTGCTGACAGAAGAGACAGAAGTCTTCACTTCGGTTTCATTGTCTGTTTGTTTCCTCCTTTCTATTTTTAATTTTAGGGTACTGCTCTTTTCCTGATCCATGCACAGCACCACAAATCAATATGGGCTAACAACTGTACAGCTTTGTAGGAGTTACTGTGGATTTAAAGACCTTAAGCTGAGAGTCAGCCACAAAGAGCAGATTAAGTAGTTTTGGAATGTCAACTCTGCAAGAGATTTTTCTAGAAGTTTGAGTAGATGAGAACACAAGTTTAGGTGAAGGCTCTTGAGTATAAAGTCTGAGGATGAATGACTGTTAAAACTCAGCACACAGCAAATGATTTGTTATAGTGAGAGTGTATTTTGACTGTGTGCTGATTTTTGCCTTTAGCTGCCTAACGGGATTTTCTCGGTAAGATAAAAATTAAGTGAAATAACTCACTCCTAATGAGCTACATGTAATTGCAGAAATAAGTGGATTACAATGAGATTGCTTCTTATGGGAGAAGTACAGAATTCCCATTTAGACCTTCTTGACAGATTAGAAGACTAAAGGAAATCCAAAATAGCTTTCAGATGCCTAAACTTTCACTGACTTCACTGGAAGTATGCATGGGAGAGAAGAAATTAGATTACAAACACTTACTCAGTCCCTGACTTAATAGTTTAAAGGAATTATTTCACTTCTTGTTTTGAGAGGGTGATTTCATATGGACTTTTCTATTATTCTATTCACCACAATGTCAGAAGCAACCCCTAAGTAAGAATATGCTTATTAAAATAAAGAGGCAAAACCAGATTAAGGCTGGGAACTTTGTTGTAAAGCAGTGGTGTGACAAACCATGGTTTCTTGTGGCAGAGAAAGCCTTGTGCCCTGGACACCTCAGGTGATCTGGATGTGGTCCACAGCCCTGGTGTTTCTGGGATGCTTTGGCTTCCCCAGCCAGTCACTCCCGACCACCAGATGCATTTAGCCCCTTGTTTGCCATGACCACTTCCTCACTTGCTGCCAGGGTGGATGCTCAGGAAATGCCTACTGTTGTCAGAATAACTAACCTTTGGGAGACCCATGGTGACAAAAACAAGAAAGCATGATGGTAGGGGTTAGAAGAATTGCCTTGGTGGGCTCAGGTTCTTCCCAGGGTGTAGGGGCATGTTGGCTTAGGTGGTTCCCAGAGTGTAGCAGGATGCTCTTTTTTAAAGCATACATACAGGGCAGCAGAGTTCAGGGTGAAAAAGTGAGTAATCACATGATGATATATCCTGATATATCCAGGTTTTGTTGTTGTGCAGGTGACCCATAGGAAATCTGACAACCAACTCAGATAGCCAGAAAGAAAATATATTTGTAAAAACATGATTTTGACAAATAATGATTTTTTTTTTCCCAGTTCCTGAAAATCCACCATGCACCCTAGGGGATGCTTCACATGCCCAATCGCTATCCTTTTCCAATAAAGAAGTTATTAAGAAGGAAAGAGCAGCCAAGACATTTGGGTTGTTTTTTTTTTTAAAAAAAAAAAAAATCTAATCACAGTCTGAGGATAAACCTTTGAAATGTTATGGAAGGAAGAAAATATTGCAAGCATTAACCTGTTGGAAGCTTGGAGATAAATGTCTTGGTGGGTGTGTAGCATTCATCTGCAATAGGATCTGGAAAAGAGAAGGCTCCAGGGAGGTCTTATAGCGGCCTTCCAGTACCTGAAGGGGATACAAGAAAGCTGGAGAAGGACTTTTCGTAAGGGCAGTTAATGACAGAACAAGGGGAAATGGGTTTAAGCTGAAAGAGGGTAGGTTTAGATGAGATATTAGGAAGAAGTTCTTCACTGTGAGGGTGGTGAGACACTGGAACAGGTTGCCCAGGGAATTTGTGGCTGCCTCCTCCCTGGAAGTGTTTAAGGCCAGACTGGATGAGGCTTTGAGCAACCTGGTCTGGTGGAAGGTGTCCCTGCTCATGGCAGGGGGGTTGGAACTGGAGGAGCTTTAAAGTCCCTTCCAACCCAAACCATTCTATGATTCTATGATCCAGGTGGCTGTAGCTTGAGGTGGAACTGGGACACTAGAGAGCCATGAAGTTTTGACATAACTGTGTGCTTTAGGATAATCCCTGGCATCATGTGTAAGGCTGCAGAGCCGTCTTCAGTCCAGAGTAAACCAACAGCTGGGGATAAGTCCATACTAAAGGAGAAAGAAGTATATAATTCTTGCTTGTCCTTTGGTGACTGTGGTTATAAGAAGATTTTAATGGGTGAGGACCTCTGTATAATTGTTGAATAAGCAAAGAACAAAATAATTATCGCTGCCCAAAGAAGTGCACAGCTTTAGCCTGCACACTTTAAATTCTTTCCTTATTTTGAGGTGGATGTTTTAAAACATTACCCTGCATAGGTATTTCAGACATCACGTCTCTTATTTTTTCTGATTAAATGAATAATCTATTGCAAATCCCCTCATAAATTATTTTGTCTTGTTAGATTTCCTACATCCTTCAGCTGTACACATACACCAAGAAAGATAGTGCTGTATGTGTGCAATTTGGGCTAGAATTAGCTTGTATGGTATGCTGTAGAAACATGCTTTAGATAAGGAGAAGGTATTAAAGGATTAATTCTAGGTTTCTGCATATGTGGTATTTACTTCCCATGCTGCCATAAGCATTGAGGTATGAAAAACAGAGAACATGGTAATTTTTAAGAGAGTTTGCATTGAAAATACAATTTTTATTTTGATCACTGTACTGCTCCAGATATAAACTGGATTAAAACTCTTGCTTCCTGAAATGCGGCTAGTTTTATAGTTAAAATAATCAAGAAAAGAGCATTGGAACAAATACATATGTATAATCAGGAGGAATAGATAAGAGTAGGAAAAGAAACGCTGCTGCTGTACTGCTGTCAGGACATAGCTATAGGAATTTCACAGGTAGTTATTATTGCATTTTACATTTTGATGGAATGAGCTAATTTTGAAATGCTGATAATGCTCAGAGAGTAAAACTGAGTGAGATTGCAGCATTAATAAAGCAGGTAGTAATCATCCCTTTGCTCTGATGCATTTGCAATGTTTATTTACCTTCCCAGAACAGATCACTGGAAATAACACTGTATCTGACATCAGTCCATTTTCAGTGTGGTCACCACTCTAGAGAGCGCAGTTGGGGGAGTAAAGGATAGGGAAGGGATAGGGAGTGTGTAGGACATTGGGAATTTCAGAAGAAACATATATAAAAGAATTTATTGCTAGTATGATTGAAATGCTAACAGTCTAATCCAAGAATCAATAGTAGCCCAGATCTAATTATTACTGAAAAAAGACAGAATATTTCAACACAGAAAAAGCTTCAATTATAATATAATAGTAATTGGAATATAATTAAAATTATTATTCTCACCCTGTTTAGTTTCTAGACCTTTTCTGCCTCACTCTTCCCCTGCTCCTCTGTGTCCTAAGGTTGATGGTTTCATTTTGGTGGTGGTGGTGAAGGAGGGGAGTTATGGTCAGTTGTCAGCATCCAGAATCGTTTGCTGGGAGGAGCAGGCTGTTCATCGTGGTGGTTTCCTCTCCCTCATTTCAGGACCCATGTGGAGTTATGTTTATGTGTTTGCTAATACACTTTTACACCTCACTCTTTCTTCATTGCTCTGCAACTCCACGTAACATCCAAATTTACTATAAACAGTGCATTTTATGTGTTAGAAATACTTATTCTTTGTTCCTTTGTTCTCTTTGTCACCCCTAAAACCAGCTTTGTCTAGATCCAGCTTGTCCAGCTTGCCCAGCCTGTACAGGTCGAGAAAAGCTCAGATGCAAGAAGTATGACCAACCTACTCCTGAGGCCTTAAGATCTTGGTACAAAGCCCATGGTTTCTTAGTGGCAATGACAACACCATACTCCAGGTTTACATGATAATAACCTGCCCATTTTCTGCAGTCTGTTCCCCTCATGCAACATCCAGTCATTGAATTAGGGATGTTTGAAGGTACATCCTGCCCACCCTTTTAGTATCCACTTACGGGCCTGTTATGAATTTTCTATATAAAGAAACCTTAATATTTTATATAATTCCAGAGGAGAAGAAGAAATTAGAATTTTTCATAGATAAGTTGACTTAAACCTGCTTTTCTCTTTCTTCTTCAGATGTCCCAAATTAACTGTGTGCTCCGTCTGTTAAGTGGTGGGTTAAAGGAGCAACTCTGTAAAAAGACAGAAAGTTAATTCACTATTTTTTTCTCATGTTGTAAACTCTCTGAGAAAGAGCCATTCTTAAAAGTCTGTAAGAGACCAAGCACATGAAGGTGCTCATGCGGTTGGAATCTTATCCAAATTACTTGACAGGGGACCATTAATCATAGAATCATAGAATGGTTTGGGTTGGAAGGGACCTTAAAGATCATCCATTTCCAACCCCCCCTGCCATCAGCAGGGACACCTTCCACTAGACCAGGTTGCTCAAAGCCTCATCCAGCCTGGCCCTGAACACTTCCAGGGAGGGGACATCCACAGCTTCTCTAGACAACCTCTTCCAGTGTCTCACCACCCTCACAGGAAAGAATTTCTTCCTAATATCTCATCTAAACCTACCCTCTCCCAGTTTAAAGCCATTTCCACTTGTTCTGTCACTACTTGCCCTTGTAAAATGTAGCCTTCCTGTAGCCTCTTCAGGTACTGGAAGGCTGCTATAAGGTCTCCCTGGAGCCTGCTCTTCTCCAGGCTGAACAGCCCCAACTCTCTCAGCCTGTCCTCATAGGAGAGGTGCTCCAGCCCTCGGATCATCCTTGTGGCCTCTGGACTCACTCCAGTACTTGCTACAGCTCCCTTAAGGCTGTAGTTCAATAAGTCTGTCAACCAGGCTAGACATTGAGAATGAAAGCAGGGAGTCTGCTTCTTGTGCAGTCTCACCTGGGACCAAGGAGGAAAAAAAGGAAGGAAAACAAAGGGAAAGAAAGATGTGAGCTGTGGATTGGGACAAAAATGAGGGTGAAGGAGGAAAGTGGGATGAGAGCGTGCCCAGCAGAGTGCAAGGAGATAGAGCAGGGGAATGAAGAGACTAGATTAGATCTGATATTGTGAATGT
>NW_010290862.1:6023-10260 GCF_000700745.2 Antrostomus carolinensis | reverse complement strand
AAAGAGACATTTTATCTTGCAATCCTTGGTTTTATAATCTATTACAGAATTTTCAAGTCCTACAAGCAACAGCCTCCCACCATACAGCTTGTTTCCAGCCCCAGAGCATTGTTCCTTGAGTCTGGTGGAAGACTTATTGTAAGATAAATGAGAACTAACCTTGCATGGGAAACTTAATTTATTTTTTTAACTCTTCCTTAACTTTTGATCACTTGATTTTGAAAATAAATCATAGTCCTTTATTTAACATTGTACTTTAAATACAACCAGCATAGAGCACATCAAACAGCACATTTTGATAGAATTAAAGTATCAAGCAATTCTTTTTCCCCTCATTTTTTTTTTTTTTCATTGTAAAGTCTTCATGTTCTAGTTTCCACAGATATTTAAGGAGCTAATTGATGCAAGCAAGTAAGGTAAGATCAGCACCATTAACATGTCTTGGTGCTAATGATTTCATAGTTATTTTGTTCTAATTAATTAACAAATTTGCATTGCTTTTGAGAAAACTACCAGAATGTGTTTCACTTCATAGCATCAGGTAACAAATTTGTGATTTAAGATTATTAGGGTCAGATAACTCAAAAGCGTGTGAGGGAACATGAATAAAGCAAGCAGTTAAAATCACTCAGGGACTGACACACAAGAACAGATATGCAGTGGTATGCAAGTTATGAAAGAAATTAAACAATTATCTTAGTTTTTTCTACAGTGAAGAAAAATATCAGGCCTGATTGTGCTGTCTTTACTACCTTGGTACTCTGTGGATAATCACAGCTGAACTTTAGGGATTTAATGCAAGTTTCAGAAGGAAATGCATTTCTGGAATGAAGTGAAGAAGGACTATAAGGGGTAAATGGCAAAATTTTATACTTCTGGTGCTCTGAGAATAAGAAATTAATTCTCTAATTAATAGTATACAGTAATCCCAACGTATAGAGCTGATTCATTCATCAAGCAGGATAAAAATCTAAGAATAATCAGTAAGACTCAGGTGATGATTGAGAGCTCTCATCACAGCAAATCCTTTGCTTTTTTGAGCTATCCCAGTGAATACTGACAAACATCAGTGAGAGGGTGAACTGTTAGAATCAGGAAACATTTATATTGTAAGATTGTGTCATCAGATATTTTGGCCATGTGCTAAATATGAAAGCTCCTGTGTTCTCATGCATTAGCCAGTGAGGATGCTGCAGTTGTGGTAGCAATATCCTGTTACTCGTACATCTAAATTCTTTCAAGTCATGGTAATGATCCAGTGTGCTAACAGTCAGGTGGAAAGCACTGTGCCATTTCAAGTGTCTGCCTCCTTGCAACCAGCCAATTAATTGCAGCAGGGAACCACAATGTGCCCCACAAAAATCATCAGGAGGCATCAGGAGGCATCAAGAGTAATTGGGAATTTCACCCTGTTATTTCAATTAGCACACTTAATTCTGAATGCTGGCTGGACAGCGTGGTGGGATAGCAGCAAACACAGCATTTGCAAAGATGTGCTTTAGACTAGACTGCATGGATGAAATGCTAGATTGAATGGAATTGCTTACTATCTGGGTAATTATTCTATCACTGATTATGGCATTCAGTGAAATATGACTGTATATTTGGGTCACACATCCACTCGGGCAGAGTGTCTCTTTAAGGCAGACAGAAGTAACAGCCATTACAATAAAGTGTGTTTCTCAGTTCTGCTTGCTGATATAATCACTACAAATGATTCTGTTAAAGCCACTGGAACAACTTCTACTGTTGTAACTGGTGAAGGACTAGTCCGTGGAAGGAAATGGAGCTATGGTCTTGCCTTGTTTACAGACTTTTGAGAAGCTAGCACCCAAAGCCCATGCCTTGTTTTGGGGCACAGAAGAATACTTCCCAGTTTTGGGGCTTTGGATTGTAACTACTTAGTAAAAATCTGACTCCTGATTATTTTTGAATGTTAACTGTTCCTTAGTGGTAAGTTATTAAAAATTTTTTTTATAAACAACCAGTGGCCTGGCTCACTTCCTCAGAATCAATGTGAGTCTTTGCATCTAACCACGATGGACTTTTACCATATAATTTGAAAATTAAGCATGAAAACATGGAAAAACTTAGAAAAAGTGGTCAAACATATTTTTTCCCACTAATGGGATTTAGCAGTTAGGCAGGAAAATAATACAGATTTTATATCTTTCATTTATAGTACTAGAGCATACACAACAGCTTTTTAGCTGAAAAAGTATCAACGCAAATGTTAGATATTAGCATCTCCCTAGAGAGTTTTTTTCACTTCTTGCAGTTTTCTTCCACCTGCCTTCCACTTTTTTTCCCAATAGATAGAAGCGGAAATGCAAAATCATTCCTTAAAATGGCTTTTTTCTTCAGAAAATTGTTTGTTTTCTCTTTGGCAATGCATAGGTAGTCAACAGCCCCCTCCTGCTAGAAGTAGATAGCTCAGAGCATTTGTCTCTAAAGGCCACTGACAGAAGTAAATGCTCAGCAGGTATTTCAGTACCAAGAAAGTAGGCAGATTTTCATAAAGGCTGGGAATTTGGGCTGCTGAACTCCACTGAAAATCTGAATTTAGTGTTTCTGTAAAAGCGTTTATGGCCTCAATGGAAGATGAGTTCTTTTTTGTGCTCTTGCCAATTGCTCCCTCTATTAAAGCCTGCCCAAACCAACAGGAATTTTGTCTTTGTTATTGATTTATTTAAAATGAACCTAATAAGTAGAACTCTGGTGTTCACAGGTAGTCATTAATTAGCTAATATTTTAACATAAAATAAACAGTGAATTGAAGAGGATAGAAATGCATTTAACTGCTAATTATCAATGGGATTAGGATATAGTACATCATGAGAGTCTTCCAGTTTGCCTCCTGATCAAAAGTCTGCCTTTGACTTAGAGGAAACAGGAACATATTCCCTCCAAAACACTGTCCCTCCAAGGGAACCAGCAGTACCTCAGTTCTATTTTTATCTGGGCTAACATTCTTGATTAGTGACCAAACCATTATACCACCTACTTCTTCTGACTTCCTCAAAAGAAGAAAATTCCAAGATGAATGAAATGTTGTGATTTTGATACTACAGGCTCAAGTCTTGTAGGTGCAGGTCGGGTTGTTTCTCAGGATGAGTATGCCAAACTTTCTTATGCTGCTGTTCTGGTAAGAGACATTAATTTTTTGTGGTGGGTTGACAGTGGCTGGTTGCTAGATGCCAACCAAGATTTCCTATCACTCTCCCTCCTCAACAAGACAGGAGGAGAAAATACAATAAGAAAGCTCCTGGGTCAAGGAGGACAGGTAGATCACTTACCAATTTACTGTCATAGGCAAAGCAGACTTGAGTTGGGGAAATTAATTTAATTTATTACCAATTAACCACAGAGTAAGATAATGAGAAAGAAGAACAAGCATTAAAACACCCCCACACTCATCCCTTCTTTCTGGGCTCAGCTCTGCTCCAGCCTGGGTCCTTTCCACAGGGTACTGTCCTTCAGGAAGGGACTGCTCCAGTGTGGGTCCCCCATGGGGTCACAAGTCCTGCCAGCAAACCTGCTCCAATGTGGGCTCCTCTCTCTCCAAGGGGCTACAATCCTGCCAAGGAACGGATCCAGTGTGGATGTCTTGGAGTCAACTGAAACTACCTCTGTCTGATGTGGAGGCAGCTTCTGGCATCTTCTCACAGAAGCTACCCCTGCAGCCCATCCCTATTACAAAAATCTTGCTGCATAAACTCAATACACTATTATTTGCACCCTCATCCCATCCTGGAGACATCCAGTGTTTCCCAGCTGCTGCTATAGAAGCCATTAATGAGCTGATGGTTGAATCTTCATGCATGAGCCATTTGCTCTCTTAAGCTCCTGCCTTATGAAAGTTCACAAACAACTTTGGTTTGGGTTGTACAATTGGTTTATTTCATAGAATCATAGAATGGTTTGGGTTGGAAGGGACCTTAAAGATCATCCATTTCCAACCCCCTGCCATCAGCAGGGACACCTTCCACTAGACCAGGTTGCTCAAAGCCTCATCCAACCTGGCCTTGAACACTTCCAGGGAGGGGACATCCACAACTTCTCTGGGCAACCTTTAACCTTTGCTGTTTATATGATAGGATTAAACTCAAATATATTCAACTGATTTATGGAGTCCTTCCCAAGTAAACATAAATTCAGTCTTTGAGAAGGGACGGTCCTTTTCAGAAAATTCATTTCAGTGTTGTTCAAATTACTTTATCTTTTTTAGACAAACTTT
>NW_010290862.1:0-5955 GCF_000700745.2 Antrostomus carolinensis | reverse complement strand
TGTGATTGGTTCTACAACTCCAAGGCCCCAGCAAAGCAGCCAGAAGTTTACTTGAGCTCTGAGGATAGTTTTTGTCCATAAATATGCTTTGCAGAGTAAACACCTGAAAAAAGTACAAAAAAGCGGTTTAAAGGGAGAATAACTTGAATTTATTCTTGACATTTTAAAAGCTACCTCAGTGAAATCTATCCATCCACTTACTCCAGAGTTCTGGCGAACAATTGCTGAGACGTATTGTGCCATCACATTCTGAAGGTGACTGGCCCACTCATTGTGTATGAAGAGGCCAGCTTGAAAAATGGTGCAGCTGGTACTGGGTAATTTGCTTTAAATGACTATCTTTTCGGAGACATTTTTTCTGAAGCTCAGATGCGCTACTTTGGAGCATTATCTTGAGGATAAGACTCCCAGAGTACATATTGTTAGACAGCCAAATCACAAGGTGCCTCAGAACACTTTTTCTGTTGTTTCAAGCAGATTTATAAAATGGCATTTTCAAACTCCTTGGGCTTGGACCAAAAAATCAGACATAAAATGAATGCCACATTTTTAATATATACAAGGTATGGAACTGACTAACTTTATGGAACTTCCTAACCTGAGTAAGTTAAAGTCTTTTAATTGCCTTTGTGGAAAATGTTTCTCAAAGATAGAGAGTAATTTCAGTGCTCAGATGTCTCACTGGAAGATCTCATCTGTCCCCATAAACTACATAACCAAGGAAGATTAACCTGACAGCTGAGAATGAATTTGTCTGTAATATGAGGAAATGAAGCACCAGATCTCCCATCCTGTATAGCTTAAGTAGCAGCAATAGCGGGTAAGAAAAGAAAAAGGGACAGCACATTTTGTGGACAGCTTGATGAGGCCATAAGAGGCCTTTCTTGCTCAGGCAGCCCAAAGCAGGGCACAAAGCATCTGACAGAAGTCATTCTGGATGCACCATAGCTAAATGATAGCTCTGGCCTTGGCTGCTGCTGAGTTAAATTAGTGATGTGCTGAGCTAAGGGTTATGCTGCTTGCAAACCTCTCATCCTTCATGGGTTAGGCCAGAAGAACCACAACATGTGTTAGGCAGTGAGAAGTGATGATTCAGCATCATCCTGCTGATGGCAGGTTGTGAGATGGGATATAATGCAAGCTCATGACAAAACATTGGGAATTGCCAAGAGATTTCCCTGGACTGATCAGGAAAGAGGATTGTCTTAAATCATATGAGGCTGTACCTCCACAGCAGGACTCAGTTAAAGAAGCATTTAGAAAAATATATGCCCAAATAAAACTATTTAAGTTAACAGGTTTTATGCGTAGTATTTTAGCAGCTTGTAAGAAGTTCCTACACGCTGTCCTTAGGAGATTTACAGCTCTCATTCCTCTTAAATGCCAAAAAGTGAAATTAATTTCATGGTCAGAGTCTCCATAAATATTTTCCAAAAGCAAATTTCAATATTGCACAACATGTTGTCATGATCCACTGTTAGGCAGGACAATTTAGCAGAAGTTAAACCCCCTTCCTTTCCAACTGACCTCAGATAGTTCTGGATGGCTAGGGGCAGCTAGGCTTAACTCCTGAGTGATGTCTAATTAGATATTTTATTGTGACCAGGATCTCCGTATTCCCGGGAAGAGAATTAAGACTCAAAATGGAGTCAAATGCCAAGTCACTTTTATTTATTTCACAACAAGTAAAGGGAGAGAGAAAGAGAAAAAAAGAGTTGAAAAGATATAGAGGGGGGAAGAGAGGGGAGGTGAGATAGCCTCCACCATGGAGTTACGGCATCCCGTCAGTCTGATGTCTGGTGGGAGAGGATTTGCTCTTAGTTTTTGCTGGTCTCTCCTTTTTATAGGGTTGTCTCATTGCACAGTCAATGTGTTTTTTGCATATCCACACCTCTCATTCGGTGGTGGGGCACATGCCCAGTACTGTCTCTAGAAGGTCCTGGAATGTTCTAGAGGGTGCAAGCCCCCCCACATACTGACCCTGGGCCCGAGTGCATGCCAGAAGACGTGGGCTATGTTCTCAGAATGTATCCATGTTCCCAAGGGGTGGGACCTGGTGATGGGGCTTTCGGTGGTTAGACAGTTCTGCCAACAATGTTGAGGCACACTTCTAGTCCCCTACACACATTATATAAATATTGTGATTTTAAAATAACTTTTTGAATCTATATTTAGGCTAAAATATAGCTGTTATGAATAACAGGAAATATGCAGAATTCTCCATACCTCCTTAGGTATAATTGTCTGCAGACTTCATTCTTCCTTATTAAATATAGTTTATATACAGATTGTAAACTGCAGTAGATTTGCATAAAGACCCAATATACCTGTTCTAAGTATTATCAAGTGCTGGTGCTTCCAAAATTTACAATAACACATAAAATACTGTGTTAACTTTTGGATTTAATTTTAAGCATGTAACCCTTATAATACATAGGTCATGGTCTGTTTGAATCTCTCAGACTTACATGACAAAATATTCTGTAAATTAAACTTTATTTTATGAACACATTTGGAAAGAAAACAAACAAGCACAGCAAACAAAGGCTTAATCCCCTTTGTACAGGCTATTCTAACGTGAATTCATTAATTCATCACTTAATTAATGAGGTTTCTAACTCACGAGGTTTCTAACTCAAAAGGTCTCTAACTCACAACTTGCAACTCCACTCAAAACTCACACACCTATGAGGTGTTCATTCCTCCTCCGCTGTCACGGTGTGGGTGTTCTTGTATCACACTGGGAAGCATGAAAACGTCACAGTCCAGATTCTGTTGGATCTGCTTGAAAAACTTTTGAATAAGCTGATATCATTATACCTTCCAGCTTGGAAGTTTGGTCTATAACATTTCAATGAGTTGATGGATTCTGAAGAAACTTCCAAACAATCATTATGCAAGGATGATGGCTGCAGGAGACAGTGAGTTCAGGTGATAATGGCTGCATAATGACCTTCAGCCCTCCCTGGCCATCATGTCCTGCCTATGTGTTGCTCTCACTTTGACCTAATGGCATTGCTCCCAGCATACATCAGGCCTTAGCAAGAGCTGCGTGTTAACCAAAACCTTACCAGGAGTTGCATAAACAGTCACACACATACAGGTTGCCTCAGGCTGAATACCTTCCCTTCTGTTGAGTAAAATCTAATCCTCACATCTTCCAGGTAACATATGGTCTTGGACAGGAATTCAGTTTAAGCAATACCTGTCCTTCATTAAACTCTTTGCTTAAACCTACAACTGTAACTGCCATGACTTCATTAAATATCACATTGCTCAAAGAATTAGATATTCTATTGGGCCTTTAATCACAGCAGGATTGGTCTCCAACGCAAGAGACTTCTTAAATCAAGTCTTCATCACAGATCTAAGACAAAATTAAAATTACTAGCTAAAATAAATTAAATCTTCAGTGCTTCATGAAAGAATGACCTGAAAGTAGATGAAAGTATATTTGTGCAGTGGAATCCTATGCATGGACCTTGAAAAGATTTTCAGCATTGAATAACTCAGACTGTCTAAATGTAGGCTACTTAGACTGAAAACCTTTTTTTCATTATTTTTCTCCAGTCCCAGATTGGCAGGTGTCATAGGTACTCTAGGAGACTGTTATATTAATGCAACAGATCATTGCTATTAAAAAAGCCTTAGACTTAATAACAGAAAATACATAAACATGTGGAGGTCAGGAAATCAGAACAAGAAGTTGGTGAAATTTTGGATGTGTTCAGCTAAACTTTAGATGTTAACCTTACTCTCTTCTTTTATGCATGTGGCTTTGACTGCAGGGCTATTTCCCCCTTTTAGGTAATGATGGAATAGATAGAAGCATTGTTATCTTCAGTGCTATGTAACTTCTCAGTAAAAAAATTGCCAAGAGACTCTGGAAGTTGTTATGGTTCAATTGCTCTCTGACTTCTGCCTTCTCTGTGTGTGTGGCAAGTTGTTCAGTCTTGATTCCCTGTCATGTATCAGATATTTTTGCCAAGAGTTAAAAAGTGGAACATTTTGAGACTTGCCATCAGGAATCCTGAAGTGAGGAATAAGCATGTGAAGGATTGTGACAGGGTCTCAAAAATTCAGTTTAGATATTATTATCTTTAGGTTTTTTAAATTGAAAAGTCAAAATCTTCTTTCAAGAGCAATGTTGGGATAGTTATTCTGAAGGAGAGCAGCAGGGTAGGATGCTAGAATTCTCTTCCCAATCTGCTTATCTCCCTTTCCTACTGCCTAACTGACAAATAGCTCCACCTTCAAGTACACCTAACTGCATGTTAGCTCTCATTGAGGCTTAGTCTTCCAAATTTCATCAAACTCTGGTCTCTCTATCTCCATGCCATTTCTTGCTTTTGTCCTTTTTGTGGCAAATGCTCTGCCTAGCTAAGGTGACTTGTTCTCTACAAGCCACCAAACACAAAAGACCTGTTGCTGCTTTGGTCCTATCCTCTTCAAGTATGACCTGTTATTTTCCATTTCCACATCCTGAATTTGCCCTTGGCTGAGCTATTTTGAAATTAATTGCCTTGCTGGCAAAATATTATAATTCAATTAAGAAAAGTCTAGAATGATTTAATGCTCAAATATTTATTTCAATTGCTCCTACAATTCGCCCTAAGGATTCCAATAATGTGACAAGATGGTTAGACTGGTCGAAAGATTCCATAAGGGAAATAAACTACTATTTTCAGACAGAATAATGGAATGTTGAGGTTGGAATTGACCTCTGAAGATCATCTGGTCTAATCCCCCTGCTCAAGCAGGGCCTCCTAGAGCCAATTTCCCAGGGCCTTGTCTAGACATTTTTTTTATATCTCCAGAGATGGAGACTCTGCAACCTCTCTGGACAGCCTGCACCAGTGTTCATTCACCATGACAGGAAAAAAAGTGTTTTCTGATGCTCAGAGGGAACCTGCTGTGTTTCAGTTTGTGCCCATTTCCTCTGGTCTTGTCACTGAAAACAGCCTGGCTCCATTCACCTTGCACCTTCCCTTCACATATTTCTGGACATTGATAAGATCCCCCTAAACAGTCCCAGCTCTCTCAGCCTTTTCTCATAGGAGGGATGCTCCAGTCCCTTAATCATCCTTGTGGCCCTTCCTTAGGCTCTCTCCAGTCTGGGCCAGTATGTCCAGGTCTCTCCTGTACTGAGGAGCCCAGCAATGGACCCAGTACTCCAGGTGCGGCTAAATAAAGGGGAAGGAAGAACATTTATTGACCTACTGGCAATACTTTGTTTAATGCAGCTGAGGATACTATTCATTGTCTTTGCAGCAAGGGCATGTGGCTGACTCTTATTCAATCTAGTGTCCACCAAGACCCCCAAGTCCCCTTCTGTCAAGCTGCTTTCCAGCTCAGTGGCCTCCAGCATATATTGGTGTCTGGTGCTGTTTCTCCCCAGGTGCAGGACTTTGTACTTCTCCTAGTTGAACACCATGAGGTTCCTGTCAGACCATTTCTTCAGCTTGTTGAGGTCCAGTATTGAGAAGGCATCTGATCCATATTATTGTGAACCATTAAGGCAAGATGATATTAAATTGGATTAACTCTTAGGGAGCATTGGACAATCCATAGGTAAAGTGGACTCCATGACATGAGACCATCCTAGCAGTATGAAAGTTGAAAGTCTGTCAGTTGTAGGGAATTAATGGTCTGAGACTTGTTGACAAGAAAAACCCCATGAAATCAGGACTAGGTGCCAAATGAGGGGCATCAAAGAGGAGTTGAAAGCTGGAGAAGAATTAACCACAGGAACAGTAACTCTGTTGATGTGCTCTAGCTCTGCTTTAGGAAAATGCTTATCCTAAACAAGGACAAGCATCAAGACTCACATAAGCAAATGGCAGCCAAAAATTCCCACAGCCCAGCAAAAGCCGAGGAAAAACTATTTTCCAGCATTCACCCTGTGTCTTCACTATTTTTTTTTATTTTTTTTTTTTTTAAGAGAGGGATAAATAA
>NW_010290861.1:0-11398 GCF_000700745.2 Antrostomus carolinensis | reverse complement strand
TAAGATTTGCTTTTATTTCTCATTATCCTCCGGTCTGATTGGTAATGAATTAAAATTCATTTTCCCCCCAAGTCGAGTCTGTTTTGCCCGTGCCAGTAACTGGTGAGTGATTTCTCTCCGGTCTTATCTCGACCCACGAGCTTTTTTGTTATATTTTTCTCTCCTCTGTCCAGTTGAGGAGCGGGAGTGATAGAATGGGCTTTGGTGGGCATCTGGCATCCAGCCAGGGTCAACCCAACACAACACCATTTCACTTGCAGCAAAAGATAGAAGATACATAATCTATAATGCAAAAAAAAAAAAAAGAAAAAAAGAAAAAATAGTCTGATACTAAGACATGTAAATGTTGCTCTAGAAAACCACATTTTTACTTCTTTTTCTGCCAGTTTTTTTTGGAGGCACCAAGTGAAAGACTTAAAGCAAAATTACAGACAACTGAAAACCATCTTAAAAGTGGTTTCCATTTGCAAATGCTACCACTGCTGCCTATAATTCATCAGCTTTATATTTATTTATTCACACGGTTCAGTGGTCTTGTAGAAAAACAATACACATGTATGTCATTAGCACTGTAATATTATCAGCAAGGCTGAAGTCCTTGAGTTGGTGATAGGTAAATGGTCAGATGAATCAATTGTAATCACATCAGTAATCAGGAAACACTTTACATTGTTTACAATGCACCTATTTCTCCTCTCTTGCAGATCATACACAACCACTTTTATAGATGGCCGAGACTGCATAGGCAATTTAACTGCATGTTTTCTTTCAAATTCCTTCTATTTGGAAGCATATAAAGCCAAACTATTACACCTACTTTCCCTTCTTATTTTAGGCATTCAAAATTAGAACAACAACAACAAAAAAACCTCTTCAGAGGTAAGTACAAAGCATTAGAAAACCTGGGAAAATAAGTTAGAAGCATTTCAGTTTCTCAGTTTCAGCTTTTTTTTTTTTTTCTTAGGAGAACAGCAAGATGAGTGCTAGGGAAGTCAACAAAACTAAGGAGTTAGTTAATGCAGCTATCTGGAGGATAAGGGCACTATTTAAGCCATAGAATTGCCTGTACTTTTGAGAGAGAAACACAAATCTACCAGTGCAATTGAAGTGCCTATTTACAACATAAAGAAAGTTGCACATTTGAATACACAAGCAGAATACTGAGTTAAAAAAAAAAAATCAAATTTGCTTTTGTGTTTATAACTTCACACTGATCAATGCTCTCCTGCTCATTAATACACACTTCCAGTCTCATTAACAGCATTTGAGCTCTTGTCTGTGCTCCTAAATTAAAATGATCAAAAAGATATCCTATTATATATTATGAGACCATTTTTCCTATACACTAATGTTAATTAGGAGAAATGCTATTACACACAATATGGCTGTGTCATTAGAAGTTCTAATTCAATCTCCATATTCATTAATTTTCATAAACTCATATTTTTCCTTACATTTTTAATTTGCATTTGGGTTACCGTAAACTTTTATTTGCTGCATCTGCTGTAGAAGTATGTAAATTTTTTTGCAATTGTAAAAAAACAAAAACAAACAAACAAACAAAAAACCCAAAACCAATAAAAAAAAAAAAGCCAAACTTACAGCAGAAATATTTTAGGCTACAAGGTTTATAGATGCAATGGTCACTTTTAAAATTTTGCAATTCAATGCTGCAAGTATATTTCATTCAGAAAGGTGTGGAGTGCAGGGAGAAAAAACAGTGAAAGAGAAATACAAATAAGATACCTGCACATTTTTGAAGTACCACGAGGAAACTGTAGGACATTGCTCGTACACTGATACATTACCTGTGGATGGGGTGAGTTGGTTCAGATTTAAATGACCAGGTTTCCCTCCCCATATACACACGAAGGGAACAGTGTAAGCAGAAAACACCATCGCTTTATTATCTTGTTTGATTCTTTCACTTTTAAGAATTAATTTCATATGATTACCTCTAACTAAAAGCATCATTAAGACTTAAAGGTACTATTAATTCAGAAAACCCAAACCAATGATGAAATAACAAAGTATGTTCTTTGAGCAGGACTTACCAATAGGAAGTGCTAAATCTTTCTTCATCAAAGCTGCTGCACACGATCCTCCTAAGTTTGCCAATTCTTTCTCCAGCTGAATAATACCCTTCAAATTGAAACAAATTTTAAAACAAAAATAGTGTCTCAGAAAATAGGACAACAAATACATTTGCCCTGACACTGCTTTATCTTAAGGGATATTGTGTGTTCCAGTTAGAAGTTTCTCAGTGATACACTTCTTGCTGTACAACTACTGTCATGTTTTGCTGTGGCATCAGCCAGTGCACCAAAATTTTTAGAACAATTTCAACTAGATGAGCGTATTAATAAATGGGTTACCATGCTTCTGGTAGCCTAGTAAGAAGATCTGAAGATGATAACTGTCTATTCTGTAATGTTAAAGAGAAAGGACACTTCCTAGTACAAAAAACCTGTTGATACATATTCAGACTGCAAAGCAGGTTTAGTTTTTGTTGACAAACTGCACCTTTAGGACTCAAACCAGCAGGTTCTGAAACAGCAAGCAAGTAAAGATGTGAAATGAGGATCAACCCACTGGACAATTCCCTGCTGTTTGAACGTCCTTTATGCAGAAGGCAGTTTTTGCATGTATTTTGTAGATTTAATAACAATCAGCAAGAAGTTTTCCTTTTAATTCATCAAAGCATAAATCTACAATTTTTGTAAAAATCCTAGGTTTAAACAAAGTTTAATATTTCATCTACACCCAATTCCTTGCTGCACTAGCTCACACTCAATGACATCTTTCAGTTTTTGCACAGACTTCCCTAACAAAGAATGTCATTCA
Source organism: Antrostomus carolinensis (assembly GCF_000700745.2). NCBI lineage: Eukaryota > Metazoa > Chordata > Aves > Caprimulgiformes > Caprimulgidae > Antrostomus > Antrostomus carolinensis. The sequence goes on along the minus strand of NW_010290861.1, from coordinate 8,554 downwards.
ATATGCTATAGTTAGGTAAGGGCACCAGAGGCTTGTCCTTTGTGGAAGTAGAATCAGGTGTGGAAAACTTAATGCCACTGACTTGAAGTAGGTTTTACTGATACTTTGCTCCTTTAAGTTAGAGAAAACACAGTGGTCACCAGAACATACCCTTCTTTTTCTACCAGTGACAACACTTCAGAAAATTGTCATCACAATGTTCTCAAAAGAACAAGAAATTTGCATTGTGTGTCCGATTATTTAATTTAAGATGCTTACGGAGGCCTGAGATGCCAGGTAGCTTAAACACTGTAAAACTTGCTTTTCTATTTATAGAACTTTAAATTAGAGTGTTTGGGCTCTTGTCCTGGTTTTACTAGGACAGTGCTAGTTTTCATCTTAGTAGCTAGAACAGTGCTGTGTTTTGGCTGGGATGGGATTTGTTATGGGGAGAATGTTGACAATATACTGATGCTTTTATTTGTTATTAAGAACATCAAGGACATTCCAACTTCCCATGTTTTGCTAGTCTGCAGGTGCAGAAGAAACTCAGGGGGAGGGTAATAAATTAGCAAATTGGCATTTGGATATACCAGTAGGACATTCCATATCATATAATTTCATGTTCAGTATATTAATGAGGGCTGACTGGAAAGCTCTCAGGTCTCTGGGGCTCTCTCTCTCTTTTGGGACTGAGGTTTTGGTTTTGAGATTGCCTCTGCTCCAGGATCGTCATCTGCAAACGTGCTAGGAATCGGTTGGCAGGGGCAAGCAATAGGACTATGCATCACTCACTTGTATATCCCATTATTACTGTTATTATAATTATTATTTTAATTTCAATTTTATTTCAATTATTAAATTGTTTTTATCTCAACTCATGAGTTCTCTCATTTTTACCCTTCTGATTCTCTCCCCCATTTTCCAGGCAGGGATGGGTGAACGAGCAGCTGTTTGGTGTTTGAGTGTGGGCCAGGCTAAAACCATTACAGCTATAAGAACCTATGTAGGAAAAAAGTTACTTGTAACTTTTCTTTAGGTGATATAGTTAACATATTGGCTAGCATGTTTTAGCACTGAGTATTAAAAACCTGCCAGCAGCTTTGTTTGTAAATGTGTTTAAAAAACTAATGAAGTATGTGAATCTGCATCTTTTTTTCTGCTTAAGCAAAAAATTATTATTACACAATCATAGACCAGTTAGATTATCTACAGGATTTATAAAACTAATTTGCTGCAAGTCAAAAAGACCATCATAGTCAATAATCTTATGGCATGTTTTATTATCTGATATGTTACAAAATTCCAAAGAATCTCAGGTTTTGAAAACTTGAAGACATGTTTTAGCTTGAGCAGAATCCAGGACTAAGATGAGGTAAGTCTTCTGTGAGGGCTGCAGTGTAAGCAAGATGCAGACCTTGTGAAGTTCATGTGAGGCAACAGGCTCAAAGACTCACAAGATAAAGAAAGGGCTATTTTTTCTGTAATTATTACAAAACATAAGTATTTTCAGTAATCTCTTAAGATAAACCAAAATAAAGTATTGGCCCAAGGACATGAAGAAATTTCATCTTCCCTTTGCAACAATGAAACAGTGGTGGAAATAACTCGTGTCCTTAAAGGCAAAATGAGATGATCACTGTCCAAAATCTCAGGTAGTACAAATGAGCACAGCATTTCCAGGGAGTCTAGGAGCTCTGGTATGAGTGAAAACTGGAAAATTCATGCAAGTTTGTCATCCCATAAATGGCAGTGACAGTAAAATACAAATGAATCGCTGTGTATCTGAAAGTCCCAATCCTTTGCATTTAGGATGGAAGACTAGGTCAGAAATTTAGGAAATTTCATATCCCATCGACATACTAGATAAAACCATGCTATGTGTTTGCAGACTGCCTCAGTTATTAAAAAACTGAAATCAAAGAAAAAGCTGTTCCAGTAATATTTAGAATAAAGAATTCCAAACAAATTCTGTTAAAAATGATATGAAATTAATTTTAAAATATTTTGCCAATGTTATTTAGTCAGAAGTGGAAATACAATTATCTTTACAGAAAAATATGGCCTTATAGGAAACAATTAATAGGTGCAGCAATTGTAGCAATTTCCCTTTTTCCTTACCTCATCAGATCCTGGACTAAATTCATATCCAATTGCGTAACATTTGAAACCATAAAAACAAGCCTTTTCATCTTTCACATAGTCTGACGCAGTCTCCAGAGAAAAAAGAGCTTCATTTCCTTATAGGAAGGAAAAGGAAACACAAAATAGATTATTTTTTTTTTACATAATCTCTCTCCTCTTTTTGTATGTTTCTTCTGCATAAGCATATATGAAACCTGGGCTTGATATGTAACATGCAAAGTAAAACCACGTATAACACGCCGATCAACACTTCAAATGAAACCTAATATAAACATTATCAACTGATGTACAACCAATGGCTCATAACGAACTCTCGCCAGCTTAGATGAAGACACTTTTACAATTTTGTTTTTTAAGATAATGTCACAAAAAAAATAAAACTTTCTTTCATTATTCTAATAATTCACATTACTAGAAATTATTACAGTATCTCTTTATTACCTGGCAATACTAATACCATGGTAGGCCATCCTGAAGATCCAGAGAATTTTTTCAGTTCTATCCATGAATTAAGGTTTTCATGAACAGAAGCATGCTTTGGTCCAAATCCCAGACTCTGTGCAATTCTGACAGGAATTAGTAAACGAAGAACATCCTCGGACTGAGCAGTGCCACACTGAGTGTCAAACTCTATTGTTATCCACCTGACACATTCTGGAAAAGTCACCTAGAACAGAACAATAGCCCAATTATGTACAACTTTTGGGGGCTGTTGAGGATTTTTTGCATTTAATTATTCATTTCCATTTGTTTTTACTCTTTAGGCTATGAAAGTGATTGAATTATGTAGTTCTGTACAGTTGTTTTGATATGCTTTAGATGAACAGTAACCTGATTTATTCTTTGCAATTCAGATACACCTGAAATGCTTTACACCTTACTGAATTATAATCATATATAACTTATATTCAGATTATGTATTTGTACTTATGACACCATTTCTGATTGTTTTTAAGAACTTTGCACAGGATCATTAACCCAAACAACCACAGACTACTACTACAAACATTTAACTCTCAAATACCTTTTTAAATGCAAACTTCAACAAACACATTCAGTATCTGTTTTGTGCAATCCTAGAAAAGTACACAGCAGCTGAATCCCCCTTGTGAATATGGCTTGAAGTATGTCAGCACACAGCTACAGAAATTCAAAAGCAGTAACAACTAAGCCTAAGGCTTCAGGTAAGCTCCATAAAATTTTAGGACAATAATAAAAGATTACTGTTTCAGGAAGATCATACGATAACTACATTTTCTGCAGCAGATTTCTTGCTCTCACAGGACAAGTAAGTGGAAAATTAATGACGTCCTCCAGCACTTACTTGATTCCAAGTTTGCTACCTCTAGATTTACAGTCATGGAGTCAATGTAGCTGCAGAACTCACTATTTCAAGACCTTAAACACACGATTTCTCTCTCAGGTATGTACTTTATGCCTCAACCCTTTACTCAGCTAGAAAAAACACCCTTTCTCTATTGACATTGAGGAAAATCTAATTTTATTGCAATACTCACCCATGTAAAGTGAAATTAATCCTACTCAGAGTGTCTCTGAAGTCCTATTAACTGTGCTAAGTCATCTGCGATGCCAGATGGTCCATTTGAAAGTAATTAATGAAGACTTTAAATTGGCAGACTAGCAACAGCCAGCATAGGGATCCCTACACTATAATACATATTAATTTGACTAGAATTGATATTATATCTTTTTACAAAGTATTGCTTTAGCATTAGGTAAGAAAGTCTGAGATATGATTAGATAACGTATATGTGAAGACTTCCAACTTCTACAGTCTGTACAGTTAGAGCAAAGAGACTGTGTATGACAGCAGGAAAATCTAAGACTGAGCATATTTAGGGACTTACAGTACATATCTGCATTAGGGGGTTAAAACCAGACTAGTTTCCACTATAGCTTCCACTATATTTACTGGACAAACAGAGGTTTCTCCACAAAGCAGTACAGTAAAAATATGGGAAACTGTCTCCTGTATTAGACAATATGAATTCTCATCCAAGGCAACAATTTTTCAGATAGTAAATGCTGATGAAACAAAACCCATGTGTCAAAAGCTTTTAAGAGGCTGCACGCGCATCGAGACACGGCGCTTACCTTATAGTGCGTAACACAGGCGGGTTTATAGGGATGCTCACTTTCTACAACAGCATAGTGATTGGAGGTAGTACAAGCTGAAAGCCCTTGCTCTGGTTGGTTTCCGGTGGTGCTGTCTGTAGACTGATTTGGGTTAAAAGCTGGAGGGGCGTATTTCTGATTCAGAACTGCCACAGAAGGAAGTAACTGTTGTACCAGGCCAAAGACCTCAACAGCAACCTACAACGTAACACCACACACAGTAAAGTGTTACTCATGACTGGGTGAAAACAATACTCACAAGCTTACATTTCTCTACAATGTTCTTTTGAATATTCTCTGAGTATCACTACCACAATTCATTCAGTCATTTTCCAATTCTGCATCTACACAATCCTGAAGATAAAGCATCCCTACATTCATTTCAAATACTCCTCTTACAAGACTTGCCAAAACTGAAACAAAAATCTCTATGCAACTGTGATGAAAAGATGTAACACTAACAAACAATAAGCATGAGTCAAGAGAAAGCTAATACCGAGTCATAGTCCAGTTATACTTTGCTTTATAAAAACATTAATATTGGTTTTTTTTTTTTTCAAATATTCAACATAGTATAATGCATGTCCTGTTCTCTGTAATTGTTATAACATTTTCAAAGGAGAAAGTAAAATGGTTCTAAAGTAAAATGGTTCTAAATTCCAGTTCATCACAGTAACAAGGTAACTAAAATTTGAAACAATTTTTAATGGAAAGAATCTGCTAGATTTTAAGCGGCCAGTCCTCTTTCTTCACTCTTTAGAGAGAAGTTTGAAGAGAGTTCACAATTCACGAAGAAGCAACAAAAGGCAATAGTGCCTAATAGCTAAGGATTAATGACATTTATAAACTAATAATAGTTTCAAGAGTGTTCTAGACTGGGCACATGGAAAAATGCTCTGACAGTGAAATGTAAGGATATTTTTATTTATAGCTGACATCTTCCCATCTCTAAATTTGACAGAAATATGAGCAGCTACCACTGCTTTGAATATTTATTGTGAAAACAGGAATTATATAATATATAAAAAAATTCATCCCACCAATATTCATAAATGAGTCACAAATATGGATCCTTCTAACTTTTAACTTCTAACTTGTCTTTTCCTACTGTTAAAGCCTTTCCCTCTGCTTCCTTAAGGTACTTTTTTTTTTCCACAGTAACTTCAATTTAAGTTAAAAAAAAGGAGGCATTTTTAAAATATAACATGATTTTAAAATTCTTGATTCTTGGATAATTCACAATGAGTCATATGGTCTAATATAAACCATTAATTCATAAAATAATAAAAAAATCAAGATGCTCAGATTTTCAGAGTAAACTTTTTCCTTGTATAACATTTTAAATTTCTTCAGTAATTTCTCCTGAGGAGCTTACCTTGGGAATAGCTGCTGCTACTGGTCCTATGTAGGCTATTATGAGGGGAAGCAGCATTGAAAACAGACTGGAAGAGCTGAGTAGTTCTGGAATGTCTTCAGCTAAACAAAGGTAATTACAAAACAGCCATTATTAATAAAAGTACCATGGTTTACAACACATCTTATTTTTCTGGTTTGCTGCTTATGAGTTAAACTTCTAGTTTCTAAACTAGTTTTTACTTCATATTACTTTCATTATCCAGGCATTGTCAAATTCTAAACCCGCAAAGTTCACCCGAGATAAACATGCCATACTATACAGTTCTCTGTTAAAAAAAAAATACTCCTCTTAGAGCGTAATTTTATTACATTCTTTGCCATTTTGTGAAACTCTGTTCATACTTTCTATGGTATAAAAGCTAACACAAGCAGCCCCTTCCAGCCCTCCAAATCAGTTTCTACAGCATCATGGAATTTTGTGGACATTTTGACTAGAATGGCTGAAGATGGTAGTTTAAAACCATCACTCAGTCTTAAGGCTAATGCCTACATTTCTCAAAAACCGATGTTAAAGTGCATTATATAAATGCATTACATTCAACAGTCATCCCGATCACCACCACTGCACAGAACATGCAATAAAATTTGGAACTGACCCATCACAGCATATCTTCTGGAAATAAAGTATCTTACCAGCTTTAATATGATACTTGCTAAATTGATGAGCAAATTTATATGAGGTATCAACCTATGATACTTCAAGTGCAACTCAATGAATTCAAAAGTTACTCACAGTTCGATACCTACAGTAATGATAGATCAGAAAAATATTCTTTGGAGAGCAAAAGAGAAATACCACAATTTTTGTTTCACTGATACTCTAATATCATCTCTTGCTATCAAAGAAAGAACTTTTGGCAAGTAAATTTTGAAAGTCAATTTTCAAAAGCCTTACCATCTACAGCAAGAGCCCTGTGCAACAGGTCTTTGGCTGCTCGTACAACAGCACTCACGACAGAAAGAGCCCTGCTACAATTTTTATCTTCTTCATTAGCTTTGTTCAAAAGCTGTGATTGCAGATCTCCATCATACTCACTCCTGGATGGTGGATTAAGTTAAAGTAAGTTCACAAAATACAAAGTTATATTAAAATAACATGACTGACTGATTTTTGCATAGAATAAGTACAACAATTAATGTATGATAAAGCAATAAAGGAAACAATGAGAGCAACCACAGATGATATTTTGGATGCAATGCCTCAGTGTTAGCCCTTTGCAATAATTTTATTTTTATTTGGCAGAAAATATGAAAAGCCTGTTTCTGAAATGCTTATTTTCACTAGATATCTTTCAAACCACAGAAATGTATTAAGTGCTATGCTCTTCCAAGCTCAACTATCTTGATAAAAACAGAGTAACAGTAAATGCATCACAGAAATTAGTAAAACTCTTGCAAAGGATTTTTCTGCAGTATCATAATAGGGAAAAAAGATTCTCCCTCCCTATTCTAAAGACTAATTTTGGTTTTGAAATACAATCTTAGGCTTACCCTTAATGAATAGTTTTTTTCTTTGAAATACACTTTGTATGTCAAATTAGGTTCTCCCAAACAACATTATACACAAACTATTTCAATCAGGTATATAAAAGATCTAGTTTGATTTGCTTTTTTAAAGCAGTTGAAGGATAATTATAAACTAATTCAAGCCCGCAATGTGACAGTGACTCAAGTCTTGGCACTGACAAACAAAAATCACTTTGTCAACATATAAAGCGAAATTTCCCATTCTCTTTTGGATTTCTTACGTTTGCCCAGAAAGATTTGATCTTCATAACATCATTCCAGAACATTTCCAGGACTGGCACCTCAGCAGTACAGTGCACAACAGGAATACCTATTTTTCTTTCTCTATGACTTAAATTAACCACTCTAACAAAAAGATTATTATTTTTTGTCCATGTGGGTAGAATTGGTAGTTTTGCTGTTAGCCTCAAGACTTTTAATTTGAATTTTTTAGTGACTGACAGTGGGTGCAATTCCAACTGGGTACAGTTCCAACAAATCCCTCCAAAGCATTTCTGCTCTAATCAGAAGTGTGTTAGCACACTTCTTTTGGTATGGCCTTTCTTGGCATTCGCATAAGCAACAATTCTAATTGTATTTTGAGCATTCTTCAAACAAAACTACGTGTGAATCTTACAAGCTCTGTTCTAGAATAGTTGACTGAACATTTGTTTCTTTACTGTAGACAAATAAAATCCTTAAGTCATTATATATCAAACTAGGAATCCTCAAACTAAGTCCATAACTACAGTCATCCATCAGATAACATTTCGGTTTCTGTTTTCCAAACTTCAAAAGACATTGTGATTACATGCAGCAGTCTGCAAATTTTCCAAACAAAACTTAATTTATTCTGTAACAGTTCAAAAGATTCTTAGATTTTTATCACAGTTGAAATAAAAAAAATCTGAGATTGCTCTCATCTGAAGTCAGCACTTTGGTGTGTTTTTTTGCCATATGTTAGCTTATTAAGTTAGAATGCCTTGAAGCTTCTATTTACTGAAGTTTTATGTCCTTTGCTTTTCTGAAATTAAAGAAAACGTTATTGCTCCTTTATTCCCTCTTTTGCTTATATAAAAGCAAAAATTCTAGGAGTATTCTAGGAGTGGGAATAAATGTTTTCTTTTTCTTCTTTCCTCCTTCTTACATAATATAATTATGGTATTTCATAATTATGATACTTCATAATAAAATTTCTCTAAATGCTGGAGGAATTCCCTAAACATAGATGTCCAAGATACTCCAGGAGATTAAATCAACAGAAGCATGCACCACTGTAATTCTGTTCTTTGATAAGCAATTACTGTTATTACTGACAAGCCGGATCGTTAAGTCTTTTGCATACAGCCAATCTCATGTTTTAAAAGACTTT
>NW_010290860.1:4663-24663 GCF_000700745.2 Antrostomus carolinensis | reverse complement strand
CCCAAACCATTCTATGATTCTATGAGTCTGTATGTGCCAAAAGCTGTACGTCTGGGAGGAAGGTGGTATATTTTTGTTCTTTTTCTGTGTCTTGCAGTTAGGGAGGGCTTAAATTCCTGTCCTAAAGAAGGACTGGTCAAACTAAGGGACAGTATTGGATCCTTTGTGCCAGTTTGCCATCCAAGGATGTACCCGGAGTGTGGTAGCCTGAATGTATTTAGGGTGAGGGATTGGAAGTGAAGATATTGCTGTTTTGAGAACAGATTTAGCACCTGTCAGGTCAGAGCCATCTCTGCATGGGTGTTGAAATCTGCTAGGATAGTAAGCCTTGTGTGAACTCCATGATGATGTCAGACAGCATCTCTGTCATTTCTCTGGGAAATTCTTATGTCTGGACGTCTCTGCTCTAGCAGAACACTCAGGTTATTCTTCCCTTCGCACTTACTGATTAAATGGAGGGTCTCCAAGGCTTTTACTTTAGCAGAGCTGATCTTAAATTTCAACTTGCACATGCCAGGTATTTGCTGAGGGTAGGAGATTATCTCATGAGCTGCTAATGTGACATCTTTTGTGATAGTTGCATTCACATGACTACACTTTTTTTTTTCCTTTTTTCCCTTTTTCTGTTAATATGGGGGAAGTAAAGATTACAGGAAACATATCAACGTTTCTGGCCCTCTTGATTAAAAAATTCTAACCAGTGTTGAAAGAAATTATCCACAGCAGAAAAGTGTTAGAAGACAAGGATATATAATTTCTCAGTCATGGGCACTTAAATCCTGGAAGCAGACTTCATCAAAGGACTACTTTTCCTTTTTTTTTTTTTTTTTTAGAACTCAAAGCACAAGGATAGCCTTTGTTATTTAGTCCTGTCCCTCCTTCCTTCTCTCTGTCCACCTCTGTGTGAGTGGGAATAAGCCTATGTACAGCAGTGCTGGCATTAGAAGTGGCAGTTGGCGAATGTCATTTGATTTGTGCATGGAAGACAAAGCCTGTTTGCATGTTTGTTTTCTGACGCTGATGAAGTTTTGCATGTGGCTGGATTTAGAGCAAGAATCCAAAGGGGATGGCCAGGATCCAAGCAGTGGCCACCAGTCACTCTGGGGGAGATGCTGACAAGTGGCCCAGACTTTGCAGTGTGTTCAAAAGAGGGGGAGAATGTTCATTAAACAGAAGCTTAATCAAATAGGGCAGGACGATGGTTTACATGAGAAAAGCTATATTCTTTACTTAACATTCACAACTTGCTTGTAGATTAATTAGCCCATCTGCTACTACAAATGTATTCCCATGTCTTTTTGTTGACTGTTAAAAGAGACTGATTTCTCTATCCACTTAAAATAGTACCCTGGATTCCACTGAAAGTAACCTTTCTGAGGCAAGGAATTTATTTAATCATCCACTAAGAACCTGTAAGTGGCTTGCTGTAAATAAGTGCTCAGCTGTCTACGGCTCCCAGGGTAACTATATGTGAGTGTTAAGTTGGGGGATAATGCAGGAGGCAGAAAACCCCTACAGCAGCTATGTGAAGAGAGCTTCCAACCCCATCTGTAGTATTGGCTTTCAGTTTTAAAATAAATTCTCTCTTCCCAGCCCCAAGTGGTCAGGACAGCTGCCAGCATAGAGTAATTTAGCTATAGATTTTCTTGTGAGAAAGGTGGCATTCATAAATTAGGTGACCTTTATGCAGATTGGCAGTGTGTTGATGAACTTCAAGTGACAATTTAAACAAGTACTGGGTGTCCGAAATGCTTGTATTTCATAAGAAACCAACAAAAAGGATGGAACATTTTAAAAGTCTTTAAATTAAACAGGCATGTAAGTGAAAACAGAGGTCAGCCATAGGTTCCCAGGATAAATGAAAATGTGTATCTTTTGTGATTTTTCACTCTCATGTGATTTTAAAATATTATTATACTTTGGAAATAAAATTTGCATGTAAATGGCATTGTTGTGAATTTATGTCAGTTTCCTCAGAATAAGTGATAAGTATTGACTGATGCGAATAAACAGAGCTTCTAGTTTTCAAAAAAATCTAATATATTTTGTATGCTATCCAAATATCTTCTTGCTTTACTGATGCTGATCTGTGATAAAATGGTCAGCTTGTGCCAAAAACCATGTGGTTCAGCTGGGATATAGAAGTATTGTGTGAAAAATGGTACAGTGCTATGTGGTATTTATTCCCAAGCATTTACTTTTAGGAGAAACACCACAGTTATCCAAAACTTAAAAAGTATTAAAAGGGTTTTGGGAGGCAGGAAAGTAATTTTTTTGTTCCAAGGGCCCTAGGAATGAGAGTTACTCAGAGGGCCTGCGAGATGCTGTTGTTACAAAAACTACAGAAACTGTGGCAAATTGTGTCCTTTATAGGATCTGAGTTAGAAGCAAGAAAGAAACAGAGGCTGGAACTGAAGAGTGACTAGAAGACGCAGGCTTGAAGCTTTATCTGTACTTGCCTCTATTAGACAGGGCTGAGTCTGAGCACTGTGCCAGTGTAACTTGTGCTATTGGAGAAGGTTTGCAGAAGCTCACTCCTTGGGAAAATTCTTTTTATTTTCTTATAACTTAACCTGTTCTTTGACTGTTCTGGCCCTTCCTCTTATACACTACTCTTATTTTTGCAAGTAACTTAGATTAATGTAAACCCAGGTTATAATTAGATGGAAGATAATTTAAACAATAAAATCTTCACATAAAATCTTACCATTTTTGGCTTCAGTCATCAGAAAAACTGTACATATGCATTAACCTTAGGTGACTAAGCCAGGTGCCATTATATTACTTGATCACAGTCTAGGCTGCAGTGGTATGGTACTCAGGATTCCAGGCATTCAGCAGAGGAAGTTTTGAGCTTTTTTATGTATAGAAAGCTGTTCAGGTAATTTCTAGCCTTCTCATCACCACATACAGCATCAGGACTAGTTAGAAAGATCAAATGACCTTTGCATTGGTGGCTACACTACAGCGTGGTTATTTTGCATCTCTTCTTGAGCATTGTGGCCACAAAAGTGCTGCTGCTTTGGAAGCTGTGTCAGAGGAAAGCTAGTTCTACCTTATAATCGAGCACGTACTCTGGAAATGTACTGAGTTGATACATACATGTAATCGGTGGTCAGCTGTATCATAACCATCCACATTAATAGACAGGACTATGGTCACACGTGCCTCCTCAAATATGACCTTTTGAATTGCAAATGTTTCTCCTGGCAGGCTTAACAATGTTACTGAAGGCTGCTGAATGGCTCTTTTGAGTTTGCTGGCATTGTTTTTGTTTGCGTGTTTTTCCTTTTCTGACAAGAAAGTTCCAAGAATTTCTTAAATGAAAGAGTGATCTGGCAAAGCAAGTTTGTTTTCAACCAGTATGTGCAGGCTTTGGGGAAAAGTCAGTTGTGGGGTCTGTCCCATTTCTGGCAAGGGTTTTGATTTAATTCTTTAAGCAGAAGTTTTATGACTTCACTGTACAACAAAGGTAATTTGGCATGAATTTACAGTAGAATCCTGATCTCCTGCTAGTGTAGAGATTTTCCCAGGCATATAAATTCTAATCGGGCTTTGATACCCTTAGTTATTCATGTTTGTTAGTAGAAAACCCCGCCTTTCTACCCCAGCACAGGATCGTGTCATCTCCACAGTGGCTCACAACAGTTAGGTTCTGTGCAGTGTCAACAGCAGTCCTATTGCTCGAGAAACAGCAGAATGGTATTTTCTGTGTAAGGATGTTGCACAGCCCCTGTGTCCAAGGGCTTCACTACTAACTGCTGTTGCCAAGTTAGCCCTCACATTTTGTAGTGGGCTGATGTTTGGCAAGTTTGCCCTAAACACCTGAATTCATATGAATTTAGCATCATCCAGCCTTGCAGTTAACTTTTTTAATACCAGAAGGCCTCATCTAGTCTGGGAGGAATTTGCTGCTTTGCGTGTAGCAGAGATAAACCTTGCTATAGTCTTTCAGTTTTGCCAGGCTATGCTGCATGTGCAGCATAATTTTCTCTGATTTGTTATTAGTCTGTTTGTAGCAAATTATTTCTTCAGTTTGTTTGATTCATATTTCTCTTTCCTTAGAAGAGCAGCAGCTGACTGTGTTAGTCAAATCTTCCTATCTTTGGTCTTAATGATTGTACGATGGCTATAGTAGATAATTGAAAAACACTGAAAATCGGCCTCGTTTCTTTTTAGACATCAGAGACATGTTTATTGACATCTTTATTAATAACAATGCTGTGCCAGAAATCCTGTAAAACAGTGCCACAGAAAATGCTGAAATTGAAAATTAAAGGCACCCCTCCTTTTTTATTTGCATTTTATGAGGTGAATAAAATATAATGAGAGAAATAATTTTAAATGTGCTTTTTAAATGCTGTTATTTCTTTCCTATGTTCAGATTTCATTGGAAGAGTTCAAACCATTTCTAATTTTTAGCAAAGATTAACGAATGTATTCCTTTTCCTAGCCTTATCTTCCCTCTTGCATGGATGCCAAAATAAGGTCCAGTCAATGTCAGCACATAGCTTGATGTACTACACAAATAATTTATCCCTCTATGTTTTACACCCGTATTTTTATGCTGCCTTTTCTCTTGTGAGTAATCTTTGATATATTTTCCTGTTTTTCTCTAGGTCAATGGGAAGGACCTCTCCAAGGCCACTCATGAAGAGGCAGTGGAAGCTTTTCGCAATGCCAAGGAGCCAATTGTAGTTCAGGTTTTACGAAGAGCCCCAGTTAGCAAAGCTCATGGTAGCTCTCAGGATGTTAGGCTTGTGGATGCCAGCACTCAGACTGACATAACTTTCGAGCACATTATGGCTTTGGCCAAACTAAGGCCTTCCACACCGCCAGTTCCTGATATCTGCCCTTTTCTACTTTCAGACAGGTATGGCTTATCTTCTCCTGCTATTTACCTGTGGGATTAAGGCATTGCAGTGGTAGGCTTGTAGCCTTCTCTTGAAAAAATCAGGAACACTGTAAATAAACTATAAAAGTCCTTGATATCACTGTCCCATTTGGGCTTCAGTAATGGTTTTCCTAAACTCTGTTCATGGATTAGAGCTACAGGAAGGAACCTTGGCCATGTTTACTTTGTGTTCATATGTTTGTTCATCCAAAGCTAAGCCCTAGTCAAGAAGAAAAACACTTCTGTGTTCCAAAGTACCAAAAAAGCTTCTTCAAACCTAGAAAGAGCTGTCTTACTGCTTTCTGTTCTTACAAATTTCTTACCAAAAAGTCAAGAAAATTCTTTGATTTAAAGGTTCCCTTATCAAAAGCCAAGCAATTCTAAAAATATAAGAATATGCCTGTCATATGGCAAATTATATGAATTATGTTATCCTAGTTGAATTCTTTGAAATTGAGTTGAATGCAAACATCAGCAGGTGGTGCTTATACAAAAATAGGATGTAGGCTTCTTCCTCTTTGGACTCCACCTCATGAGTAACATCATCTAGTGATTGACCCTTGCCCTCTGTCTGTAGCCAGCAGAACTATGATAGCCCTAGAGCTTTTCCACTGACTTCCGGCTATGCCATGCATCTCTGCAGAGTTGATGCTAATGGAGAATGTACCACTTTTGACTTTGATGTAGCTCCGTTTTTAGAAGTTCTAGGTAAACTGGGTAGATGATTATCTCAGAGAGAACTTGCCAGCCAAATGCTGGATTGAGCCTACCACTTACTGCTGCACAGCTAGGAACATGATACATATATATTTTTGATGGTTACTGGATATTACTAAACTGTGGGCTAGTGTGATTGAAATTCCTGTGGCCTCAGCATGGGGAAAATTTTCCTACCTCTGATAAGGTAGATCCACACTGGATGCTGGTTGGGATCAGCCTTTGGTCTAAGGCTGTATCTAAGTGCACATTGTAAAGACCTTATTCTTTGTGCTTCAAACCCATTTAACAGTGTAGTTTACTGATGTTTTTAATGGTGAAGTTACTCAAATGCACTTCACCACCCTGTCATCACTTTAAAAGGAGAAGATAATGCAAGCTGGTTCATGCGACTTCTTGAGCCATTTGTGAGCCTGGTGCGGGTTGTAGATTTTGGATGTTCAAGACTTTATAACCAGATAATTAGTGAGTTGGCCACGATGCAGCACTTGAATCTGTAGTTAGGTACCTTTATGACAATAAGGAGTCACAAATTGTCACAACGGTGGTTGCACTTGGCTAGCACTTGGCTAGCAGCCAAACACAGCCATTCACTCACTCCCCACCCATGGGGGCAGGGGAGATAATTAGGGGCAAGGGTAAGGAGACTTGTAGGTTGAGATAAGAAAAAATTAACAATAGAAATAAAATTAAACTGAAAATAGTACTGATACTAAAATAGTTATGATAGTAATAATAGTAATAAAATATGTAGATGAGTGATACACACCACAGTTGCTCACAACCCACCAACCAAGCCCAGCCCGTTCCCAGATAACGATCCTGGAGGAGCGACAATCCTGAACTGAAACCACAATCCTGGAAGAGCGAGAGCCCAAGCAAAAGTCATAGAGAGACAAAAGAGGAGGAGATTCTCATTAATATACTGGACATGACATTATATGATATGGAACATCCCATTGGCATATCCAAATGCTAGTTTAGCTTATTAATGTAAATATTCCACGCCCCCTTAGATCTTGTGCTTGTAGACTAACAAAACACGAAGTCCTTCACTTCCAATGACAAAAATGCAAACACTGGTGTGTTATCAGTGTCTCTCTCATAAGAAATCCAGGCTGAAAGCAAAACGCAGCATTATTCTAGCTACTAAAAAGAAACATATCTCTGTCCCAGGTAAAAACCAGGACAGACAATTAAGTAGTTTGGCCCAAAACAGACCTTTTTAAGAAATCGCCCTGTGTAAATCTGACAAAGAAAAACCCAGCAAAATGAACACAGCCGGAGTATGACCTTTTGAAAAGAAAACAGCCCGTGCTACGTGTTGGTACAGTTCCTTTCAGACTGTCAGGCCATTCAGAGTAGAGATGAGAAAACTACAGAGAAGTGGATTTTTTTAATCATTTTTAATTTAATAGAACCTATTGTCTCATGTACTGTTGTTCTACTGCTTTGTTCCACATAGCTGCCATTCTCTTCATCCAGCGGAGCATGAATTTTATGAAGGGAATGAATATCTTTCCAGCCTGCCTGCTGATGCAGATAAAGCAGAGGACTTTGAGTATGAGGTAAGATCACTGGCACACTGCAGCCTCTCTTTCTGTTATTACAGATATGATATTTGCACAGCTGATAGCAAGCTCCTCTGAGAAAAATAAGAGTGGGAATACTTCTTAAAAAATCAGCACCAAAGACTATTTTATACCTGTGTAATGTCACAGGCTTTACTGGGGTTAGGCTACACATGTGAAATGTGAAAGCAGAATTCTGCAGTGGCTGGCTACATACAAATCCAGGAGGTTTTAAATATGTTCCCTCATTGTGTAGTGGAGACTGTAACTCAGATGCTTTGCTTTTGCAGTTTTAACACTTTAAAGCAGGCCTTTCCAAAATTAAAAATGGTAATTGGAAGCTTAACTGCTTTCCACACACCCCCCACCCCCTAATTTTAAGAATCAGTTGGCCTTGTATCTCATGCCTTAGGGATCAGTCTTCCAGATATGTGGGTGTGTACTTGAGTGTTTGTAAAATCAGGCTACAACTTTGAAAATTAAAATACTTTCAATTATTTGCTTTTTAATATTTGACATTGTAAGTATTGCAATTATAAGAAATTGTCTCTGTGCCACAAATCTCCCTTTGCTGTTAATGCATTGTACTCTCCAGTGACAAGGGTGAATGTGTTTCTGAGTAACTGGAAAATCATTATGTGAGGCTTCCCAAAGCGATCACATGTGATTGGTAATGTTGCTTTTCACTAATTTTCATTTTAATATCTAAATAGTCTTCTTGTTGGCCAGTCATTAGCCTTTGATGTGTTCCACTATCACTGAGTAACAAAATATTTGTAGGGACAGGCATAAGAAGCAGATGGTTCTTTTTATTATTAAACAGTGCTGAGTCTTTGCATAAGTTCAAGTTACTGTATTTGAAATAAGAGTGATTATAAATAATTAAATATCTTTAATACAAGATTAAAAATAACCTATCCTCCTGTTTGCTCTACTTTAAGAAACCATTTTAAAGGTTTCATATAACTGCTTGACATTTGAAAATTAAATGAATGGCAAAAGCTTTGGCAAATATGCAGTGTGCTCACTTTTATCATGTCTTTAGCAGCTAAGATGCTCTATTGCAAGTTCAGCCCATTGTTCTTCTCTTCTAACAGCCTGGGGAATCTGAAGTTCCTCCCTCAGGAAGCAGAAAAATCAAATAACGTCTACTTAGTGAATCTCAATCAGAACAAGCAAACTTTTATTTGAACTCCTCAAAAAATCATTGCTAGGGATTAGTGAAATCATTATTTCTTGACGGTTGGGTTTTGGTGTGATATCTCACAGCATAAGAGTCCCAGAGCTTAAGTTCTGTTTTGACTCCCCAAGTGTAATATAATATTAAATTTCTCTGTCAAGTGTGTTTGTTCATAGTACTTCTTCCTTAAATGTCATAAAAACTATTTTTCTAGTCATATTTAAATAAACTAGTAATGTAAGTGTCTAGAAAGAATATTAAAAAAAATTGTTAGATAAAAATAATTTCCACCATTTAATCAGAATATTAGTGACATATTAAAATACCAACAGATTTCAAATTTTTAAAGAGTCCACCTGATGGAATCAAGTCCTCTTTATGGCCATTATTAATCCCTAATAATAGCTGGCATAAATATTGTGACAATGGGAAAAGCTTGGGCAGGTTCTCAGTTGCCTGTAGTCTCTACTAATCACACCATCATAGTCATTAATTTGCTGTCAGCTGTGATTCAGTTGCCCAAGGCAAATTCACTGAGTGATTGAAATAATAAATAGGGAAGGAACTGTCTAGCTTCCTTTGAGAAGAATACTTTCTGGTAAATATGAAAGTTTTGAAGGAGAAACAAGAACATCTTGGAGCCTTTAGCTAGCAGAGCTCTAAACATGAAAGACATTCCCAAAATTTAAGCTCATATAGTAATAATATGATTTAGGTTACTCATTGGTTGTATTATCTGTTATTTCAGGTCCTTATAAGACATTATCAAGCTCCCTTGCTGCATTTAGCTGGCTGGAAAAATTATCCCCAGAGATATATACCTCCATCCAAAAAAAGGTCTCATAAAGGACAGAGTCAAAAGGGATTTGCTAGCTGCTGTTGTTGATCCAGAGGAGAAGCAGCAGGACAGTGAGTAGAGCAGAGGCTATGGTCCAGTGCCTAGTATTGGCTTAGGTGTACCCTGCTGTGGCCACTCAGTCCTACCCTTGCCCAGATGTTTTCTGGCCCCTCAGTTACGCCAGCGTTACTTTTTATGAAACAGATGTGTGAGGTAATCCCATGTTTTTAAAAATAGATTTTTAGATGGGTTGTGTTTAACCTAGCCCAGCTGCCTGATCTAATTTCCAATATAGCTCCACAAGTTGCTGTGCTGTGGCAGCAGCATCAGGAAAGGAAAAACTGCTCAAGCACTTGGGAAGACAACAACTTATAAAATTACATTGTTCGTCCATCTAAGGATGAAAGCAGCAAGAAGAGAGGGTGCAGAAGCTCTACTTGAGCCACCCTGCAGGCTGCAGGCTGGGTGGGAGAAGCACAGAGCATTCTCTATCTCACAGTATTTGATTTCTCCTCTGTTTAGGGGAAAAGACGTTTATTGTTATTACTGTGCTTTCAGTAGAAGGAGAATTGTAACAGTGCTCCCTGATTTTATAATTGTTTTTTCTTCATAACAACTTTCTGGTGTGAACCTTGGCTAATCACACACAGCAAAAAACCTACCTGGTGTGAGGAGTCCCGTTGTACTAAAAGGATACAGGTAAGCAGCTCATAGATCTCCATGGCAATCTTAATAGTTTTTAAATGGACTCAAAGCCAAAGCTGGAGGTTTCAGAAAGGGACTGAAACGAGACAGTGAGCAGAAAAAGAACTAGAGCAACACCTTGTTATTTCCTAGAAATGGTTTGTAAGTTAAGAATGTATCTTCTGATACACAAATGCAAAATACTCAGCTAAATTAGGAAGTAAAGAAATAAGTCTACTAGCAACAAAGGTGCTGTAAACAAGAATATTTTCCAAGAAAGGGAATGTCCTGGAAAGCTTTGAGCACCTTGGAACTTGCTTACAGATATGTGCTGGCATTTAATACCTAAGTTACCACCATAAGAAACAAACAGTAGGATCACATATGATAGTCAGCACTGGGGATATGGACTTATACTTGCCAATGGATTTGGTAGGATTAGACACTTACAAGATTCTTCTACTCCATTTGTAAGCTAGAAAAACCCAGTGGGTTGTGCTCAGATTGTCGCAGTGCAATAAACTCAAGTATGAGCCAATTGTCTTGGAAGGATTAACTCCCTGGGAGGCTTATTAGGCTCCATACAGTACTATACTTTAAACAAATGGCTGGGAAGATGATGAAGCTGGGGAATTGTTGATAGCCAGCTTGAGTATCCTTATGTTGCTGCTGCAAAACTTGTCCTAAAAGACAAAGATTTGCTGTTCTGGCATAGCCAGATACCCATGAGGACTTTAAAGATAAAGCAGGAACTGACTGATTTGTAAATGCTCAGCTGGACTTGCAGTCAATATCACTGAAGGAGAGCCAAAGAGTGGCTGTTGTGCTGCTAGAATTACATCATGTGATGTTAGAGTACACATCACCCCTGGGTACCAATGAGGTGAAAGGACTAAAAGCATCACAGCCCCCAGTAAATCTGTGTTAAATATAACTCTAAAATTTTCCCTGCAAGAAGAACAGACGATACTGGCGCTAGAGAGGAGTACATAAACTAATGGATGTGCACTTATTTAATAACATTTCCGAACCTACTATCCAGGAGAGGGAAACATCATATACTTGGTTTGGAATGTTGGCAGTAATACAGAAATTAAGGGGAGAAGGTGGAACAGTGAAAAAATAGGTTAAAAAACCCCCAAATAATGTTGTAAAGACTAAGTTGGACAAAAGAAAGCATCATTGATGTCTGGTCCTACATTTACAATCTAAAGAGACTGCCTTTCAACAGAAAGGGCAGAAGAAAATAAGATGTTACAGGCACAAGCAGGTAGTGTCATTTAGTCAACAGGTCCAAGGGCAGAGACCTTCATACCACCTATGTACTGAAGTAGCTTTTGAGCAAAAGTAAAACAAGAAGTGATTTGTTTCTGCTGTGAGAGCCAATATCTCTGGGGAATTACAGCTTTTAAAATCTCATATATCGGAGTAGGAAAAGATTCTTATTTCTAGCTGAATGCTTCTTAGAAAAAGCAAAAGTAGACATCCTTGAGAAGAAATAGCAGTGAGTCAAGGTAATTGTTGTTGCATATATGAGGAAGAGTAGGCTGAAGTTTGCTCTCAGAAGTGGTGAGTGTTTTTTGGAGGGAGGTTGGATGTTACTCGATGTAGACGTGTGAAGGAGACCAGTGTACTTGCCTAAAAGACTTTCCAGCCCTGATTGTTCTTGCTTTTTGGCAATGGCACAAGTGGTTGCTTCATTACAATAACGTAGCTTGCAAGAGCCTGGAAAACCATGTCATCGGTCCACCATGCCAGTACTGGCATTTTCAGAGTGAAAAAGGCAGAGTGGTGTTAGCCTGCCCATGTCTCATTATTGCAGTTTTCATGCATGCAAATGATAGTGCTGACAGATTGGGGCAGTATTAAGACCCGTACCTGTGATAAGTTGCTAAGGATTGAGTTGACCCTGTATGAAATCACAAGGTACTCTGATGCTCTTCACCAAAGGTCTTAGAAACCAATGAGCTTCTTTATTTTACTTTTTTTGCTCAGGAAATTAGTGGATGTCACTAAATCAACAGACAACCACATGAGGCGTGCAGGTGAAATCTTTCTGTGGTCACTCTTTATGAAGCCTTTTGTGTCCAGACAATGAAAGGATCAGAGGTCCTGCAGGAAGCAGCAGCCACAAAAGAGCATAGTGTTTTGAGAAAAAGCCATGTGACATTTTTCCCACCTGATGCCTCTGTGAAACTTGGAGCGTGAACTAGAAACTACATGCCTGCCATTTTGATTCCTCTTATACTTTGGAAAAATAGGACTCCTGGAAATCAGAAGATTCATATGAAAGTTGCTTTACTCCATCATCCATATCTCTTCCTAAGCAGAGCAAACCATAGTGCTCTGAGGGTTGGCTAATACCTCAGGGCAAAAATGAATACTCTTTAAATTCACTTTGTGCTTTGTAGACCCAAGGGACAGATTTTCAGTCAGAATAAGGAAATAAATGTGTGTGTGGATGCATGTTGAATGTAAGTGCTAATTTATGATTATGCACAGCCGTTCATTTAAAAGTTTTGATAAGTGTCTGCACTCATAAATCTGTTAACTGTAACTGTAGATTAGTCCTTTAAGTTTACCACTGTCCTGATCCAAACCCACTGAAATTGCTAAGGTTTCCTATTGACCTGAGCATTTCTGGATCAGATGCTGTCAGCTGTTTTCACAAATGACTAAAAATAGGCATTGAAAAGAGAAAAGCTAGAAAACTTTGTGAATTGGTCACGAGTAAGGTTTTGTGTAGACCTCTTCTCACTGAACACTTAAAATTCCCATAGGGGAGAATTTTATCCTGTTCTCTTCGTTTCTCTTACCGTACCTGAGCATTGCAGCAGGTGCAATGCGGCGGTAGCGCACTGGTTTACTCTTCCAGTAACACGTCCTGTCATGATGAGGGAAGGTATTTCAGGTGCAAATTCAAATTTCCATTTCTGTGACCTAACGCTTTTGAAGTGGTCGATTTTAATTGGTATTTTTTCCTTAGAACAAAGGGAGGAGTAATTCTGTTCAGATTAGCAGTTGGAGTGAGGCTGTTTATCTGAATAAAGTTACTTGAAAGTGTAAGTATTTGTGGGTTGAGACCTTCATGGGCCAATAAAGTGTGGTCTCCGGTGACTTTCTGAAAGGCCCACCACTGCTGTAATAGGCCAGGAGAGACCTGCCTGCCCTGTGAATTTGTATTTAAGGCCTTTTCAACACATGGATTATTTAACTGATAACCCAAACAGATCTGTCTGTCTTGTAAATACATTTTTAGGGCCCTTTTAACATGAGGATTACAGAGCTGATAGCCTGTAACAACTCCCTTCAGAGCTGTGATAGCCTGCAAACACCCATGTGTGAGCATTACAGGCACTTGTAGCAACACAATTGGAGCTCCTGCTTCAATTGCTAACACCTGAATAAACAGTTTTTATGGAAACAGCTTCTGTGCACACACTGACAGCACTTCCAATCACTGCAGTCAGGCTCTTTTGTTTTGTTACCTGATGAGTGTTTCTGTACAATGAAGCTAGCCCAAAAGATGGATGTGTAACCATCAAAATAGAAAATATTTCTTAGGTCAGAGTTTTCTAGAAATTCCTTCCATGTAACATAGAATTTCTCTTCACAGCTATTTATTTATTTATTTATTTAATAGTATAAAGGGATGAGAGAGAGAGAGAAACCTTGTTTAGGCAGGGATCACTCGAGCCAAGTTCCAGCCATGTTCAGGTAGGATGACAGTGATGTGAAAGGGCAGAACTACTCTAATACCTCCGTGACTTGCTATCAGGTTGTGCTTGTTTCTTCTGTATTTCCTACTGTGGTTGGATTCTTTTTTCCTGAACCTTTTAAAACTTAGTATGAATTTTAAAAGAGCCTTTAGCAAATAAGAGGCATTTTTTTTTTTTAATTAAGAAACCACCAGATGTAATTTAAAAGAGGAGGATTCAAGAAATAAGGATCCCAATAGAGATGTGGGTGTTGCAGTGTAGCAGAGCTGAGATGCTGGACAAGGTTGTCTCTTTCCAGTGCCATCAGACCTGACTGGTGTGGTAATGGGAATGTGAAAAGACTTGCTGGTAAGCGTAGTGTAGATTTTCAGTGAAAACGCAGATACTTCTCACCATGTGCCTTACCTTATGCAGCTGCTGTTGTGGTGGAGGTACTGATCTGACAGCTCAGAGGAGGCTTAGACAAACTACGACTTACTGTATTATGTTTATTTTCTGACCATCAGTTCCTAACTGCCTAGCAATTATGACTGAATCATGGATGCCCTGTGGTATAGAGACATTTTACTGATGCCATTATTCTGATGTTTTGTGGCAATTCTTAATATTATATAGCATCTGCTGTGAAGGATTATCATGAAGGAAGTGAATAGGTATGTGTGTGCCTGTGATTTGTGGTCTTGGTTGCTTAGGAGAGTCTTTCTGGTTTGTGGGGTCTGGGTTTTTTCTGTTCCTACCTGTCATATCATACAAATCCAGAGAAAAAAAAAATGGACTGTATTTTAAAGCTATTAATTTAAAAACTTCTGAGGAAGTCTCCTGGACAAATAAATAGATTCTAAGGTTGTTTCACTTGGACCTGAAAAAAACCACTGCAATGAGTGGGGCTTCTAAAACTCTGCCTTGAGATTTTTTCCTTTTAACTCAAAAGGAGTTCTGAGCTGCTAACACCTAGCCTGTGATGCAGCTGACTGTCACTATGGACTAAAAATGGAAAATATCGCAGTTAAAATGGAGAAGTGGCACTGGAATTTTTTTTTTCCCTGTAATTCTTTGAATAACACAGTGTAATAATTAAAAAGAATCTTTTAGCATTCATTTGGCATACTACAGCACAAGATTGTGTATTTCACTGGCATTTTTATTTTTAAAACACCTGGGGATTTAAGTCAGCATAATTTAGACATTGACAATAATAACTATGTATTTTTTTCCCTAACTGTGGCTAATTGTACACTGTAAATGAGCAAAGGAGTGGCTAAAAGAGTAGTCCTTTCCTTTTACTTTTTCCTCTGTCTTTTAAGAATTGAAGTCACTTTTCAAGTATAAATTAATTAAACTTAGCAACATCCCACTGAAGTTCTTCAGTGTTGCTGTGTCCGGTATTGCTACAGGAATTCAGAAGCAGGTGAACTAAGGACAGTCCTACCAAGAGACTTGCCAAGTCAGTCAGTGATAGAACTGGCAGTAAAACCCAGGAGCCTTTACTTGTAATGCATCACTTTTTTGGCTGTTAAATCATTCTTCTTCCTTGCTAGTCACTGGATCATTTAGATGGAAGAGGTAGTTTCTGCCACAGTTGTTTGTTAATTTTGAGTATGTTACTGTATGTCATCACAAAATTCTGACATTTAAAGCAAATGAAGTTGCTGTCATCTCACCTCCCCTAAGTAATGAATATCCCAATTTAGGGATTTGTCCACAACTACAGACTACCATGAAAGAGTGGGAGAAAAAGACACAAAACTGACATGGACAAATTTCTCAAAGTTATTACCATTTATTGTGTTTTAAAACAGGAGGAAACTATATCAATTCAGTGATACTCATTTTGTTTCATGATTTCATAAAATGAACACAGTGTTACTCTTCACTTCACCTGAAAGCTAATAAAAATTCTTCCATGTTGTCAGAGCTTATGTTTTCCCAGAAAAATGAAGAAAAGTGAGCTTAGTTCAGCAGCACTTTATTGTTGGGCAACATTACAACATATGGTATGTGTTTTTCACTCAGCAATGGAAGAGGAAGGTGCTGGCAATATTTTCATATTTATGGAAATCTGTGGATTATAAATCTTCTGTTTCAGAGAAATGCTTTGTTTAGACAGTTTTTATACTATAACATACATACCTCCATATATGCTGTACAGTGAAAATGTTTCTAAGGGGTTTATTAATGCTATTTTTCATATGGCTTCAGCTTGTACATGTAGACTGTCTTGGAGACATGGAAGCTAGCTATACAGACAAAAGATAGGAGAAAATAATTTTTTTTACATATTCTTTTAAAAAAAACCTAAGTCATGTTAACCAGCTTATCATAATGTTGCTATTTTAAAACTTAGCATCCTAGGAAATTCAAGAGTGCAGGAGGCAAGGACTGAATCCCCCTAGCAAGAGGGAACCTTTTACAAGAAAATGGACTTTAAACAAGGTTTCAGTATTATGCATGCTGGGCCTTCAGAGGAGAAATCAAAAAAAAACCAGGAGAGGTCTTTCCTCTGGAAGTTTGCTTTTTTATTTAATGAGGCAGCTCTTCAAAGAGAATGTGATAGTTGTTCCTGGAGGGCATGGTTTGGTGAGCGGGAATACAGGTGAAACTGTATTGTGCATCAAAAAAGCAGATGATGAGTTTGCTTTGTATTTCATCTCATGATTTCATCAATCTATACAAGTATGTGTTTGGGGGTGGAGGACATTTCCATGTGCAACAGAAGTTCGAACAGCTGAATCTCAGCATGGATATGATGCCCATAGACCTCATTTTGATGCCAGGAAAATAAAAATGGCTTTTAAAAGTCATTGCCTATTGCTTCATGTGCTTGATTTATAGGCATATATGTGTGATTAAAATTTGCATATTTTAACTATACATATTTTAATGTGTATGTGTCTTAAAGTAAACAAGAGCATGGATGCAATTTTTAAGGGGTGCAATTTTTGCTTTCTAAGAATTTCTAATTTTATAAGCTCAACTTTAAATTTAGCTTTTTCATAGTATTTTGCCTTTACTGTGTCTGAAAGGCATAAATTGAATTATAGGAAGCGATATTTCTCACAGCTGTCTAAAATTGAAAAATTACATTTTCAACTTGATTTTAATTAATATTCCAAAATAGCCTTCACACAGTTGTAGATCAAGGCTGTCCAAACGTGTGGAATTGTAACTGGTTAGGAGTTTGAATCCACAGCTACATGTTCTGTTGTCCAGATAAATGCTCGCTGCAGCAGATGTTGGCACATCTGTTATGCCTCCCCATTTCAATTGGCTGCCTGGGTGTTCAGAAAGTGCTGATGAGGCAGATAAATCTTCTGACATGTTTCAGGCCCAAAGCAGGCAGGCAGCAGTAATAATGATGTTTACAGAGCCAAGTGCTGGACAGAAACATTTTGAAATACAGCAAAAATAAAGTACGATTTTACCTGCAATAGGTGAAATTTATTGTAAAAATGGAAAGCTAATTACGCCAAATGATTCTCAGCGGATTTGAACTGCAGCTTTGACAAGCCATAAACCTTTAGACTTTATGTATCTAAGGTTTATTGGTCAGAAAAAGGCACTTGCTACAGTTTAGAAAGAGCTCTAAGCCATGAAGGAACTCTTTAATTAACTTAGGAGAGTTGAGAATGCAGTTTAGAAACAGCTACAGCGTATGTGTTTTCTGGAAGGGGAATAGCTATCTTCTGAGGGCTTGAGGTTCCTGATCTTATCAGAATTCTTACTTTTAAAAGGTTTTTCTCTGCCCTTTGAAACATGTCAGATTTGGCTGGTTTTATACCATTAGAGTTAGGAAAACTCCAGGCATAGGGGTCTTCCCCTGAGAAGGTCTGTGGTGTATGAAAGAGGACGTTCCTGAACAGAGGAGGATATATCTGACAGTGGCAAGTGCAGAAACTGGTTTCCAAGTGCATAGACCTTTTGCAGGTGTTGGATCCCTTCCAGACCTTAGTCTCTAACACAATGAATGGCAAACAGAAACATAGATTAAGTTACTTTAAAGATTTTAGCACTGATGTCATGTGCGAATATTCTCCTATTCCCTTCTGTAGTTATGTTTACTGTATACAGTCTATAAACTCTTCCATTGTTTGACTAACCTCAAGGTAAGAAGCACTTCTCTAAATATCTAATTGTAATTTTCTCAGTAGCATCTTATCTCTGTTGTCTTGTGTGGGCTGTCACAACACACCTCCAGGAAGAGTCTGGTTCTGACTTCTCAGGACCCTTGTATTTGGTACCTGAAAGAAGCAATAAGATCTCCTTATTAAGATACTCCTCTTCAAAAGGCTGACCAAATGCATTTCACCCAGCCTTCCATTGTAGGAGATGTACTCCAGCCCCTTAATTAGTTAATGGACTTCTAGCCAGACACAGAGTGCTGTATTCCTACCTGATAACAAAGAGAAGGTCCATTCTAACATTTTATCTCAAATCCATTTTCACTGGAAAACAGATTGGGGGGAAAACAAGAGCTCCAAAACAAAACAAAAAAAAATTGGACAGGTAAAGTTTGAGGTGTTTCTCCCCTCCCCCCCCCCTTTAAATGTACCAGTGATTCCATAGCTGTATCTTTTATTTTTCAATGTTGAAAGCCAAAGGGGGTCAGGGTAGGAGCTTTAATGAAAAGTCAGAATTTTTTTGTCTTCAATTACATGAAATAATAAATCTCTTTGTTTTATTTTTTGTCAAAATTGTCCAAAAGCAAAGGACTCCTTTGGAATATGGAGGCTGTGAGCCAATGTGATGGTTTAGTATATTCACACAGACTGCACAATGGAATAGTTACTACTTCAGTTTGCTTAACTCATTTTACCATAAGGTTCCCTTCTGCCTTGTCTGTGCTATTCCCACCTACTTTGTTCAAGGAGAAGAAGTGAGAATGTAGAATTTAAGATTAGTGAAAAGGAAACCCTTCACTGCATATCATCAGCTAGTTAATCATACTTTAAAATCTTCTCATATTCTTGCAACTTCACACTTACATTGAGTGAAAGACCAAAAGAGAGGACCAAAGCTAACTGCTGAGAAATACTATATATAGGCAGCTCATCATGGGTATCTCTGCTCAGAACACAAGAATTCATGGTTTTCTCGAGTGCAGAATATACCAAAAATGGTGTTGGGTCTCAAGCCGGTGAAAACATACATGCATATATAATGTAGGAAAATCTATGCATATAGAATCATAGAATCATAGAATGGTTTGGATTGGAAGGGACCTCAAAGATCATCTAGTAATATATAGTTAAGTACTTCTAATAAATTAGCATTCATACTGCACCATGGTGAAAGAACAGAAATAAAGAGAATGAATAAGGAGGTGAAGAATTAGGGAGAAAAGTAAGACCATGGCTTGTCTGAAATAACAAAGTATGCTGATGACATTTTACTTTCCAGTGTGATCATCCTGACAACAGGGAAAAAAAGGGGTCTTTAATAATGTTTAGGGTACTTTATGTTTAATGCTTCCCATAAGGGTTGATTTTTTTATTTATCTTTTTTGACAGGGATCTGAAGATTTGGTATTATGCATGCTAGCTAAGGGGGAAAACTCCGGTTCGAGTGGATGTTTGTGACTTCCTTTAAGATATACTGTCAGCTGTTGAGCCTTTTGCAGCCAGGAAGCCCGTAATCTGTAAAGGACTTTTTTTTTCCCCTCTTTGACTTCCTTATGGGATACACTTACTGTAAAGTCCACCATGTGTCTTTAAGCTCAAGACTTAAAATATCCTTTAAAAGCAAGTCAGAAAGGTCACACCAAGCCTACAAGGCCCACAGAATTAAAAGTTGTGTTTATCTCATCCCCGTGTACTTAGACCCTTCCTCCCACTGCAGCGCTGTATTTGTTCATAACTCAGTCACGAAAGGTTTCTCACATTCCTAGTCCAGCTCCGTCGTGCATCCAGCCCAACCCATTCCCCCATCTGCTCTGCAACTGCTGTCTGCCCCCCATCCTCACCCATTGGGAGTCTCAGCTGACACTTGGGTGTCTTCCTCCTCCCACTCACAACCATCAGGCTGTTACTGATCATCACACATCACACTGCTGAATATGCACTGGCAGGCTTGCCATGCCTTAAGTTACTCCATTGTCTGATTTCCTACATAGAAATGTAGCATGCACCAAAAATTTTCTCTGCAGAGCTGCAGGGAGAGAGTGAATTCCCATATCCAATGGAGCTTCTTTATTATCAAAGGATTCATCAGCTACAAGGGCAAATTCTGCTCCCACAGTTGCAAGATGATATTTTATTAATAGATGACTATATGTCAACATATTAATTCTGTTTTTTTCTACTCGTACTTTTTTTTTCCTCTTTTTTTAACACTAGTATAATTGTCTACAGCATCCTGCTGTCCCAGAGCACTCTTTGTCTGGACACAAAGCAGCATGTGG
>NW_010290860.1:0-4639 GCF_000700745.2 Antrostomus carolinensis | reverse complement strand
AGCAGGAAAATGATTTTGTTTTTAAATATATCTCATTCTGTGTTGTATTTGCTTTTGGATTATGCATTTGAGAAATGCTTACTGATATTTTTCCTTTCTGCTTTGATGTAAACAAATCTTGTGTCAGAGATTCTTAAATCTAAACCAGACTTTAAAAAAAAGAGATTAAATGAGACTTTAGCCTCTAAGGTAGAGCCCCCCCCACCCCTCGGACCAAGCATTGTTTTTCCCCACCATGTGGAATGGAGATAACCCTCTGTTTCTTTGTGGTAAGCTACCAACCAAATCCATTCTGGCAAATCTGACACCCAATGTGATTTGTCCTTTTCGATGCTGTTTATGAGAAGTCAGGACAGTCTTCTGTCAAAATTGATAAGTGAGAAGACAGTGGGGAATGCAATTTTATTTGTAACAGCACAGCTGCCAGCAGTTCCAGCTTGTTTACATCTAGGCTGGCTCTGTCTTGCTCCATAGCTTTTCTATTTTCATTGAAATAGCCTCCAAGTACATTGTAGAAGTGCCTGTCTATGTAAAATCTGCTTAACAAAATATAGTGGGAGAGTCAGAGAGGGGGGAAAAGAACTTATTTATTTAGGTTAGTTTCACAACTCGAGAATGTCAGCCACTTTAAAAGCAAAATCTTGAACTCTACCAAATCTCCATAAGCATTTACAGAATGGGTTCTAAAACTGAACTATAATCTGCTAAAATCCTGCGATGCTTGTTACCGTCCATGATGAAGGTCCCAGAGGAGTTAAGAGCTTTGCTTTTCTGATGACAGCATTCTTTTTCCAGTGGAAGTGGCCAGTATTTGTAAATTAAATCCACTACAAACATTTAAATATAATTTTATTCGTTGTGAAAAGAATGCTATAGGACCCTGCAATCGCCTGTGGTGGGGAGGGCAGTTTCATCGTGCTCTGTTTCACGCTGAATACTTCTGCTGCATAGCCTACAATTAGCCTGTGTTACATAGACTTTCATATATTTCCTGGAAAATCCTTTTGACGAGAGAGCGTAACTCTTGATGGCATTAGGATAGTCCTCAGGTCTAGGAAGCATTTGTTTGCCTGTGGTATTAGTTGCCTTCAGTCTGGCAGTCCTAGAATCCCAGGTGGTTTTGATTTTGTTATTGGTACACTTAAGAAAGCTGCAGTGATAGGCATTTCCTCTGTGTAGTCGCTCCTGTGAGCTGTTTCTTTACAGTAGCCCACCCTAAACATACAGTTATCATTGAGGTAAAGTGAGAGACGAGTTTTATTTTTGACTGATCTACCTTATGACAGAGGAGCTTTTCCAGCAAACTGAAAATTCTTGTTTCCTTTTGCCATATGTAAATAATTAGTCTTCTACATGGTTTGTCATTAAAAGGTAGAGTCCAGAGATGGCTTTAAGTGTCACTGCTCTGGTTCTGTGAATTGTGGAGTCATCTGACACTTTTGCTTTCTTATTATGGGTGTATATCCTACCACTGTGTTTTCAAGAGGTGCAATCATGCTCTTCAGTGAATTGTTTGGTGTGTAGAACTTTCAGTTTTCCAGTTTTTGCCCATTGCCCCTTGTCCTGTAAGGGTACTACTGAAAAAAGCCCATCCCCATCCATTTGGCCCCCGCACTGCAGGTATTTGTAGACAATGATACGATCCCCTCTCATTCTTCTCCAGGCTGAAGAGTCCCAGCTCTCCCAGCCATTCCTCATTTGGGAGATGCTCCAGGCCCCTCATCATCTTTGTGGCCCCTTTGTGGCCAGTGAGTTTCCTTGAATTACTTCTGGTCATTGTTAAAGACATCACTGCTAAACAAAGCCTAGCTAAGAGAGTTGGTAACATGATTTGGGTAAGTTGAAATCTTGTCATGATCCACTGTTAAGCAGGACAATTTAGCAGAAGTTAAACCCCCTGGCTTTCCAACCAACCTCAGATCGTTCTGAGTGGCTAGGGGCAGCTAGGCTTAACTCCTGAGTGATGCCCAGTTAGATATTGTGACCAGGTCTCTGTGTTCCCAGGAACAGAATTAAGGCTCAAAATGGAGTCGAGTGCCAAGTCACTTTATTTGGCCCACAACAAGTAAAGGGAGAGAAACAGAGAGAAGGGGGAGGGCGGATAGCTACCACCATGGAGTTGTGGCATCCCATTAGTCCAGTGTCTGGTGGGAGAGCGTCCTCTCCTGGTTTTCATTGGTCTCGCCCTTTTATAGGGTTGTCTCATTGCATAGTTGATGAGTTTTTTGCATATGCACGCCTCCCACTCATCGGTGAGGCGCATGCCCAGTACTGTCTCTAGAGGGTCCTCGAATGTTCTAGAGGGTCCAAGCCCCCCACATACTGACTCTGGGCCCGGGAGCATGCGCAGAGGAGGTGGGCGATGCTCTCAGAGATAGCAGAATGTATCCATGTTCCCCACGGGTGGGACTCTGTTGCCACAGTGATGGGGCTTTCCCTGCTTAGGTTCTGCCAACAATGCTGAGGGATACTTCTAGCCCCTTACAAATGTGATGCCTGTTTGAAACACCAAGCGGCTGTTTTAAGTGTGTAGGCTTACCCACTGTACATACCCTGATCATTTGTATGTGACAGTCACAACTCCTACTGCATGGTGCAAATTCAGAGGTGAAATAAGTCGTGTTATGAAAGGAAGTCTAAAGAACACCATTTATTCTGCTGATGATGTTTTTCTTTTTGCAAACCCAGGCTGTTGTTTTGTCTGCTTTAGTCTCACATTCATTTGCAATGTATGCTTTTATGTAACATGCAATACAATTCTCATCACTTCTGATTTTGAGATGGGTTTTTCTTTTTAGTAGTTTCACTGTTAGCTCTCTACCCTCCTAGGACTTCATTAGATCAAACTGTTCCTGTAAGAAGAGTGAAGGGATAGCTGTGGTTCTGTTTGTATTAATTTTTATTAAATGAGCAGAATTATTTGCCAATGATGAAGAGTGTGAGGCATTATGAAGATTAAATATTATAGAAGGTAGCAATGTAATTGACTTAGTGATTTGTCAGCCTGGAAAAGGTATATCGTTCTTGTCATGTGGAGGAAGAGACCAAGAAAGTGAATGTGATTAGCGAGATGCTGCCAGGATACTCAGCTGTTTGGAGCTCTGCCATATAACGATCCAGATGCTTACATCATTCCCAGTGCTAAGAACTGCAGAGTTGAGATTACTAAACACAATTATGAAGTTGAGAGTGAGCTTTGCTTGGTTTCCACAGTTTACAGAAACCACTGGCAAGAAGTTAAAAAATTTGATCTGACTTTGCAGGACAACCTTCTTATAGTAACCCTGACAGAAGGTGTGAAGAGCAGCCATGCGTATAAACTGGAGGTTGATCTCACCCATAAAGATGAGGACGTAGGATTATAATGAAGAATGAATCTCAATTTTAAGCTGTGTGTAGTCCCTGTAGTTCCTGTGCACTTCCATTTGATTTTTCAGAAAACTTAGAGTAGCTCAGATGGATGGGGATTTTTTTTTTTTTTCAGTATAACCAGTTTATTAAAATAAGTCAGACCTTAATGTACTTTCTCAGTTAGTTCTTCATTGAGCTATTCTGAAAGTACTCTGTTCTTGGCCTTTTGTGCTTGATTCATTCAGTTAATTGTTCTGTCTATTATGCCATTAGCAAGATGAACATTAAAACAGCTTCTCAGCTATTACTACAGGTAAAAAGGAAAAGCAAAAAATAGAAGTTACGACTCTTGTTATTTTGCTTTATTATTTTGTGGTTTTTATTTTATTTTTCTTAAAATTTATGGTAAATGCTACACCCTTCCACCTTGGATCATCAGATATTGAGAGCACTCATTGCATTTAATAAGCCTTCATTTCTTCCAAAAGTGCAATCAAAGCTACAACACAGAATAACTAGCCTGGCACAAGGACATTGCCTAACAAGTGCTTGCAGAAGAAACTTGAGGAAAACAAAGACATAATCATAAAATCTGTCAGCTAAACCTTGGTGTATTTTAGCATTTGCAAACTCTTAGGTCATTACAGCTATGAGGTAAATTGTGTAAAGCATTTGCAGCTCTGCCTGATAATAGTGTAAAGGGGTAGAACATAAAGGTGTTTCAGCTGACACCTGAGGTTGTACATGGTCACTTATTTAGTGATGAGCAGTAATTCACTAATTGATGGTAACTGCATTTTTCTGAGTGGCTATGAAGGTAACATTTTATTTTTTGTATTTTTTTCCTTGATTTTTCAGTAATAGCAACTAGTAACAATTTGTAATCTGGTTTTGATCCAAGAGGTACTAGTAATCATCCTATGGTACAGAAAAATTGCTGAACCCAGAGAGACCTCCATAGACTGCCTTTTTCTGAATTCTTTTGCCTTAGAACATATTACATTACTGGGGGCTTTGTAGATGGCATTTCTCAGCCACCTTAGAGGCTTGAGCCAAGATACATCTCTTTCATACATTTTAGGATGAAGATAAAGCGTATCTGAATTACATCATTTGTTTCACCACACAAGGACTTTTCCAGGCTGTCAGCTTTTTATCTTTCTTTTGGTGAAGTAGGAATCCTTTTCCAGTACACTGTGGTGACTTCCTTTTCTAAGGAATTGGTAATTTTGCACTTGAAAATAGCAAAACTTTCCTTCTCCTTTCTGTCCCCTCCCACCACCACCCC
>NW_010290859.1:44296-89262 GCF_000700745.2 Antrostomus carolinensis | reverse complement strand
TTTTTTTTTTTTTCCTCTACACCTAAGCTTGGTCTATGTTGTTTCTTGTTTATTTCCATTTTGTTTTCCTCTTTAAGCTACATCCCATGAAAATCACTTGCCATGCATCATTCCAGCATCTCTGTCTGGGTGCCCTCCTCTATTATACAGGCTAGTTATACAGAGCAAACTGGGGAAAGCTGGTCTAACAGCTTACCTCTCCATAGTCTATTTTTTGGCAGTTTTTTGAAGCTGTGCCAAGCTTTCACATCCACTGGGGATAAACACTTTTCAGATTATATGCAGAGAGTGATGAGCTGCCTTAGCATGTGGGAGAGCCCCATAGAATCAAACCCTGTGAAGGTCCCAAGAGAGAAGCAGGAGATGTCCCTAGCAGACATTGTCATAGCTGTTAGTACCCCTTCCCTTCTCACCAGAAAAGCAAGACCTTGTGAACTCCAAAGCTCATTCTTCAGTCTCCTTAAATTAATTAATTCCTTAAATTCCTACTGCCTCTTAGGATCACGCTTAGGGAGAACGATAGCCAGCTATTATTATGTTAAATTTTGCAAAGGTACCTACTTCCAGTAGCCCAAATTTGCTGGATGTTATGAGGAAAAGGGTGAGTAATGGTCTCCGTGTTGTGGTGCACTTCAACATGCTCTCTGTAAAGTACTTTCTGGTTTTAACCAAATGACCAAGGACTAATGTAGAAGTCTGTAGCTTCATTCTGAGAGGAATCATAATCTTGTTTACTTTGTGGCTCTCTCTAGAGCATCATCTGGGCAATGATGTGCAATTAGATTCTGTAATTTGCAGAAAGGTTATTATAATCATCTCTCATAGCATAATGTTCACATTTGTCATTTAGGCTGTGTGGAAAGACCACATTTCCCTATTTCAGTTTTGATTAAGAGAATGTATCTTATCATAGTATTTTATGCTTGTCTGGATATTATTCAGTGCTCTTCTCATTTGTTATCAAACTGCTCCCATGCATCATGGTGTTTTACAATACTCAAAGCACCAACAAGCAAAAGCTGACAAAAAAATCAGCAAAAGAAAGCAGACATGAGCAAAGTGAAACTTCTTGAAACAGCAAATACTTTACCAGAGCTTCACAAGCAGCAGGACAATCCATCAATTAGAAAAAATCTATCAGGGCTATAAAATATAGAGAGGCCACACTGGAAATTCATTGGAATCACAGAATCATAGAATGGTTAGGATTGGAAGGGACCTTAAAGCTCATCCAGTCCCAACCCCCCTGCCATCAGCAGGGACACCTTCCAGTAGACCAGGTTGCTCAAAGCCTCATCCAACCTGGCCTTAAACACTTCCAGGGAGGGGGCATCTAAAACTTCCTTGGGCAACCTGTTCCAGTGTCTGACCACCCTCACAGTAAGACCTTCCTCCTATATCTCATCTAAACCTCCCCTCATTCAGCTTAAACCCATTTCCCCTCGTTTTGTCATTAACTGCCCTTATGAAAAGTCCCTCCCCAGCTTTCTTGTACCCCCTTCAGGTACTGGGAGGCCACTATAAGATCTCCCTGGAGCCTTCTCTTCTCCAGGCGGAACAGCCCCAACTCTTTCAGCCTGTCTTCATAGGAGAGGTGCTCCAGCCCTTGGATCATCCTGGTGGCCCTTCTCTGGACTTGTTCTAACTGGTCCATGTCTTTCTTAAGAATGCAGTTTGTCAGGGGTTGGGAGAGGGTTCTGCAGGAGTGTCACTGCACACTTGTCCTGTATCTTAGGCATCTTCTTTTGGGGTGAGTGGAGAGAGGTTGATGGGTTATATGGACACTTAGTCTGACCTGTAGAATAATTTTTATGCTCTCATACTGGAGAGTGTCTGGTACCTACAGCTGCCTCTTCCGTTGCTTGGGCTGCATTTCATGCATTAAGGCAGTTCAGGTTATGACTTTTGTTTTACCTTGTGACCCTGTACAGCAGAAATTGCCTCTGTCATATGTTAGGATAGCAGTTGTGGAGTTGCAGTCCTCCACTAAATGGTACTTTCCTAAATTGCAGTTCACTGTGATGGATTTTCTCTTAGTGTGTGATCCGGTGTGTTACAATTCAGCAATGAAATTCAACTGTAAACAGTGGGCAAATGAGGATGATTTTGCCCAGTTTAAGAAAAGACCTAAATGGGAGACGGGGGAACAAATACCAGTACAATGATAGAGGTATAAGATACATTACATGGCAGTGAAGGTTGGCTGTAATTTACTGAATGCCCAGTAGTTCTGAGTGGTGGTAACTACAGATCACCTAACATTGATCTGGAAAGCTGAGCTAAGTTTAACCATTTCTTAAGATCAGTCACAGAAACAATCCTTCTCTGGAGACATTCAAAACCCACCTGGACACCTTCCTGTGGAATCTCATTTAGGTGATCCTGCTCTGGCAGGGGGATTGGACTGGATGATCTTTTGAGGTCCCTTCCAATCCCTGACATTCTGTGATTCTGTGTGAAAAGTTCCACATGCCAGGTCCATAGGTAGTGTTGTCTCACCTCGATGGTCATCATGACTCCTGGTTTCCAGTGTGGCAACGCTTGCCCCACCTTTGTGCAGCCTGGTGTGTGGTGTGGGGCTGGCAGGGTTGGGAGAGGAAGGTGGTCAGGGAGAGAACATGCCAGGACTGGGGCTGACCAGCCTTTGTTTTGAGAAGAACAACTGGTGATGTTTATATGTTTATTCGCAGTATCACTGAATTGCTACAGTTTCTATTTTGTGGGTTGTTTGGGTTTTTTCATTTGTTTGTTTGTTTGGTTGGTTTTGTTTTTTTTTTTTTTCTGTGGAAATAGAAAGTTTAGTCAATTTGTCATGGGAGAGCAATTCTAACATCACTGTGGGAGATGGTTCATCCCACATATGATACTCTATATAATTTGGGAATTGCTTGACAAGAAGAGTGGAGCCTATTTGCAGCTACATCGAAGTCCTCAATATTAAAATGAATGGATAGTGCCAGGATTTAATAACAGAATGCATTTATTGTGGTTAAACACAGTGTAAAGTGTAGCTATGTCAAATTACTTTTGAGATTGTTATCACATGAATAACCCTTATTGCTGACATCTTGCAGTATGTTTATTATCTGGTGGATGACAATCCACTGCTGAATTAATGAGGGGAGCAAAAGATGAACACCAATAAAAGTTTTAAATAAGCATCAGCTGTAACAATTTCTCTCACAGCCTTACAGTTCTTTATTTTCTATGACTATTGTATTGAAAATCATGCAGATAAAGATAATGTTAATACCATTCAATGTAATGAGTCATAAACAGAAAAATCTAATGAAATTTGAGGGGTTGTTTTTTCTTTCTCTGCCTGAACAGGAGACCAACTTGCAGCGCCAGCAAATTTCTCTCCTTCTTCCTTGCTTTGAAACCTTGAGATTCTTTGCTAAAAGAAAAGTTGCTTCATTAAAAAAATCACATAACCCTCAAGGACTCCATGCTTTGAAGTGTATTTCCACACACACACACATACACACACCATCCTGCTGCTTTTATCCTTTTTTTATTTTGGCAAAATGGTTTCCCATGTGAACTTCAGAAACAGGAGCGCGTGCAACACTCACCAAGAGAAAATGCTCTTTAAGCCTAACTGCAAGAACAGAAGCGTTGCAAGTAGCAGCGTTTTTGTTTTGTGACCTAAATGTTAAGTTACTTCTTTTTATTTTTCAATATAGGTGCTTCAGAAACTAGGAAAAGCAGATGAAACAAAAGATGAACAGTTTGAAGAATACGTTCAAAATTTCAAGCGGCAAGAGGTCAGTTCCTGTTTCAGTTTCTTTAATTGTGTCTTGTGTATTTGAACCTGCTGATTCTGAAGAACATGTTACAGGGTAACAGGTAAAAAGATTTTTTTTTGGGAGGGGAGGTATAAGATTTTGTTCTGTTTTCAAACAGCAAGTTGGATTCGTGCATGCAGAGAAATGTGCTGATAATAAGATGACATGTTGTAATCATCTATAACACTGTCATGCTAGAACCACTTGGAATCAGGGGAGGGATGGCACATTTTCACCAGCATAATTGAGAACAGAACCCAACCCTCACTAAATATAGATTTGTAGTTGCCTTCTTGCAAAAAAGAGATGTATTTCCTTGGTTTCATTTCGTGGATTGTTTTCATTGGTGGTTTATAACACCACTGGTTTTATACAAAGTGAAGAGATGAATAGTTTCAGGCAGCTGTGCAGGGGCTGATGGAGCACTACTGGGGAACAGGGATCAGTTCCTGTTAGTGTTGTAAACACAAGATGTGAAAACGAAGGTGCTCTGAAGTGTTTATAATCTACTCCCAATGCAATCCTGAATTCTGACCTCAATTAGTCCTTGCTTTTTTTGGAGAGACTTTTTGGCTCCAAAGTGATTAATTATGATTAATTATATAGTAGCTTTCTAGTATAAATTAATGCCTACCGTGAGCTGCATTAACACCACCAGAAAATAGTCTTATTATGTAAGTAGGAACTGAGGTATCTGTCGTCTTTGTGAGCTATCATTCTGAACTCATACAGAAAAGCACTGGAGGGTGAGAGAACTACTCCCACACGTTTTACACGATGCAAAAATTGCCTCATGTCAGCGTTTGCAATTTCTGCCCTGAATCAGTCCTACATAGTCCACATGCACTTCTGTCCTTTCCAACTGAGCATAAATGCTGCATCCTGGGATGCTTATTGACTCTTTTGTATCTTAGAGTCACTTAGCCTTTAGTTCCTCTCTCAGTGTAGAAGGGAGGGAGGTTTTGGGAGCCACTGGGCTGCGTACATCTTCACTCTTCCCCAAAGATGACAATGATGGAAAGGAAAAGAATCTGTTTCTCCGAGGAGGGTGGTTCCTCCCTCAAATTTCTTGAAGTCAGGAAGACAGGGGGATTTAATAAGCCTGAAGAAGCACTCAGAAGCTTTGAAACTCTGCAGAGTTGTTACATTTTCCTTTTTCTTTGCCTTCCTGTTTTCCAGGTATGCTGGGATATCGATAGAGCCTTTCTTTCTCCTTGATTATCCTTATGTTACTGCTTATCTTTGCTGTCAATATCCCAGCTGTTTGCACAGCTAGTAACTGTGTTACTAGAAATAAGGTGCACCTATGAGGTTCTTATCGGGTGCAGAAAGAGCAGCTGGAGCATCCTCATGAAGAAACAGAGTTGTATGCGATATTTTTTTAGCTAAAAATTCTGAGTGAAATTTAAAAAGAGAGATGAAAGAGAAAAAAAAATCTTTTTAAGCAAAATTATATCTCAAGTGTTTGTTTTTTCTGTCCTTTACCAAGAATATTCAGTAATGGTGATTTTCAGCTGAAAATCTTACTAAGGGCTAAGGAGGATCTTAGCATTTCTTCATTTTTATTTCCTCCTTCTTTGATGTACAGAGAAGCAGTAATAAATAGTCAAGGACTTTGCAGGATCTGCATGATGCTAAATCTGGATGCAAATGTGACTTGGGGCCAAGGGAGGAATTGAGTAGGGAGGAGAGAGTGCAGAGGGAACTACTACAGCTCTCTGGAGTAGCGCATGCAGATTAGGCTAGGTCCACTGGCACACAAGATGAGAAACCATTTGCACATCTATTAAACTAATCACATGTGTGTGCTGTGCTCTGCTGGGTTCACTCTCAAAGAGTTCTGTTGAGCTGCAAACAAATGCTGCAAAAACACCGTTTCTG
This sequence comes from Antrostomus carolinensis, assembly GCF_000700745.2. NCBI lineage: Eukaryota > Metazoa > Chordata > Aves > Caprimulgiformes > Caprimulgidae > Antrostomus > Antrostomus carolinensis. The sequence continues at coordinate 83,593 of NW_010290859.1, read as the reverse complement.
CCATGTTCACCGATAAGAAGCATATAAATTGCTGAAATATTCTTAGTTTTGTTCATGCTTTGATCTCCAACTAACTAGCAATGTAAAGACATGAAGCATTACAATGTGCATCTGAATTATCACTCTTACTGACTAATTATCTTGCAGAACTGCTGTCATCTGGGAACTCAGGCACCTATCTCTTGGTTTAGATTCCAGTCCTGCTTTCCAGATGATCTCTGCAACTCTAGAGCCTTTAGAAAAAGAAAAATTAAATGATAGGTATTGAAGAATAAAAAGGCATTCTAGGTGATTGAACTGAAATGTTGATGTGGGTCATTCAGGTGGCTTGCAAGTAGAACCACTCCTCTGAGAGGCTGTCCCATCTTTCGCAGTTCCCTCCAGGATTATTTGTCTCTGTGGGGGTTGCTGACCTAACCAGGCCTTTCTGTGGCAGAAGCAGTTTGAGAGAAGATCCAGACTTGACTTTGCTTCTTGCAGTCTCACTTAGCAGTGATTTGGCAGTTCCTTGACCATCTCACCTGCTTACATTTGGTTTTGAGGAAGACTGCCACTTCGGTTCTGTATCTCTTCTTAAGTTGTTTGTAGCAGCTGGTGCCATGTGGGCTCTGGGGATCCTGGTAAGCTGAAAGCTGTGAAAATGGTCTGGTTTTCTCGTCACCCTACCTTATTGAGCCTGCAACACATGGGAGGTCAACTGGTCTTAAGTATAGAATGATCTTTTTATTAATAACTCTCCAAAGGTAATAAATGAGGACTCCCAGCTCAGGGAAAGGAAAGAGAAAGCACAGTGCTCATTACCCAGGGAACAGATAATTGAAAAACTGAAATCTTAACATGCTATTCCTTGCCTGAATAGCAGATTGGATGGGTGGGTATGTACCAAACTCAGCAGAAGGCTATGTGTAAGGATGTGTCCTGCAGATCTATCTGTAGGAAAACCTCATTTAGACTCCCCAGTGGTCCCTTCCCATCTCTTTCTGAATGCAGCTCGGTAAGAGCCCCTCGTGGACTTGACAACCCAGAGCTCTGTCACCCACGTGAATCACCATGGAGAAACTGAGTCATCCCATGTCTGGAAAGAACAGAGCACAGTGGCTTTGCAGAGCCTCAGGATTTTCCCTATCAGAAGCAGTAAGCTGCTGCAGCTCAAATCAACAGGAAAAACACTGAGATTTTTAACAGTGAATACAGCTGTTATTCACCTTTCACTTAAGCTGTAAACTGAAACTTGTCACCCTAAATTAAAACTTGTGGAACAAGCAGAACATGTATAAACTCATATATGACCCAGATTTTCAGTGTATTGCAAAGAATTTCTCGAGGCTTAACCATTTCTCTCTGCATAGCTAATTGTGGATGTGCTCAGCCTCTTAATTGACCCTGTTCAGAGAGGGGAAAAAAAAAAAAAAAGAGACAATTCCTGCATATTTCTCTCAACTGTGAGAATATAATCAAGTCCATCAGAGATTTACCTGAAATTTCATCTATTCTGTTTTTCAAACAGCTGCATCTTACCCTTTCTTTTTTTGACAGGAAGTAAAGTAGCAATTCCCTTATCCCCAAGTATATTTTAAAGACTCACAGTGCTTGCTTCACTTTTGTAAGAGATCCATGTTCTATTTCATGTCTGTTCATGTATTTACCTCTCAATATTTTTCCATATTTAGTTAAGAGACGTCTTTTGTTTTACAGGCTGCAGTTAAAATACATGTTAGTGTTTAAAACCATTAACATTATGTATTGTGTATGTACACACAGAGATATAGCAGTTGCTACTACAGACGTTGTCAGAATAAGCAAAATGTCAAGTGTTGTTGTTGCTAATTTATAGAATTGGGTGGAAATGAAGAGCCTTTTCTTGCTGTTGTTGAGTGAGCAGAACCTACTTCTGTGGACAGCTTTAGTTATCATGTGCCTCGCAGTAAGAGCTGCTTCTCAGGTGTATAGTTATGGGTCCTGAAAAGGTTTATCCTGGCCAGATCTTCATTTCACACAAGCATGCTTTGCTGCCTTACAGCTGTGGCATGATATTGTCTTAAAGTTGTTCTGTGAGACGATTAACATTTATTGAAGTGCTCTCTTTGCGACAGATGTACCACTGATTTCTTAAAATTTATTCACCCAAGATGAGATTGACCACCTACACATAGGCACCAGATGTGCCTCAGGGTGTCCCACCTGGCCCTCAGCTGTTGCTCCAGACAGAGGCACATGGCTTTGGCCACAGTCCTGTATCATACCTGCTGGCTCTGTGATCCTCTTGAGCACCTCATGGCATCTCTAGCAGCAACAGATGCATCTGCTTTGGCAGCTGAGCTCTGCCCCTGGAGAGTGATCCTGTTCCAGACTGCAACACCTGAGTGTGGGTGTCTGTGTTTGAGTTGGGTCTTCCCAGATGCTTGTGCTGAACTGTGTGGTCTGAAAGGCCAAGACAGAAAACCATCAGTCCCATCATCTGTGGGCCTTAATGGCTCTGATGAGCCCCATCTGGGACCCCTAACCCTGAACATGGGCCCAAGAGTCCCATTTTAGCTGAGCCCTGGGCATGTAGTCCTTCCCTAAGCCATGTCATAGGCTGGTTCCCATGCCTAGGGGACCTGTGCTTCAGCGGCATCTCTGCTGCTCCCATCTGGATCTCCCAGACAGACCCTGGACCTGGTTCAAACCCTCACTAGGCTGAGGGATGTTAGTGAAGCCTCTTACCAGTCCCTGGCTCTACCCATTTGGCCCAGACCCTACAGGATGGCACCCATCAGTGAGAGCATGGCCTGTGCTGGGGTCCCTCATGGCTCCTGGCACAGTCCCACCAACTGAGTTGAGCGGCTGCCGTGAGGCTTGTGAGTCAGTTGTCTTAATATTGGCATCCATTGCTACTTGTGAGGCCCTGGTGTGTCCCCCCGACTTCTAAATGCTGTTCAACAAAGCTGGCAGGTCCCTTAGGACCAGTTGTGTTTGCTGTTTGTGGATGTATCACAGATGGCACTAGCCAGTTATGCTGAGTGAATGGTTTTGACCAGGATTTTCTTAATTGCTCTCCTGACTCCACAGGTTGCACTGAAGAGGTCTGCATTGGCTCTAAGATGAGGAGTCATGTAGACAGTCATAGGTGTCTTAATCTGGAGTTGAACAAAGGACATGATGAAGCAGGGAAGCTTCAATATGTGTTATAATCACGTGAAATTTAATCTGTGTTTGGCAACAGTTCATTTTCTCTGGGTATTATTAGGTATCCCGTATATCTATTTGACCATCTTTAAGCCTACTTCATGTCCTACTTTAAACATTCTTCATTTTACCGATCTTGTGCATGGGCTTGCGATGGAGAAAAGAATCCAGGCAATAAACAAAAAGTACAAGCTTTAAAATGACTCTGAGTAGGAGACACTGTTTCCCCTTAGCTGGCATCCAGGTTTCTTTGGTTGTCTGTGGAATCTCACGCTAAACTGCAGGGAATTCTTGATATTTATTAAGCTGCAGCACATTGTTGGTTCAATAGAGCTCAGTCCCTAGGAGACTCCAATGCTAAATAAAGGTGATGCCAAATGTTGTCCCTGATAGATACTCTAAAGGAAGCTGGACACAGGAAAACAGTCTAGACCAGTGGGAGGGAACTTTTTTCTGCAAGCCGAGGAGTGTTTGCATTCGGGGGGACTGCATCTAGCAGGCACCTTTTCAGAGGCAGTCCCAAAGTGTACTTCAGCTACTGGATGACCACTAAGCCAAATACAAGCAATAAAATGTGCAGAGTATTTTGGAGGCTACAGGTGGGGTTTCTCTGCTGTTTACCATTTCATCCTGAAATGTGTGTTTGATAATTATCTTATGTCTAAGGGGCTGTTTTTCCCAAGACAAGAAGAGACACAATGTACCATTAAATCTTATCTCAACCCCATTATTTCCAATCAGGCAGGATACTCAGGAAAGTGAGGTTGTTAGGTTTATGCTACAAAACTATCTCTGCAGGAACAGCCCAGATCCATTCCAACTAATGCCTCGCTTCAAAGGAGAGAACAACTGATCCGACGTTTTGGTTTTTTGATTCTGCCTATTGATTGTTCCAAATCTAAAATCTAAACCATTGTCACACTGGGCTGGTTTTGATTGCCCCTTGGATATAAACTATTATGTCTCTGCAGCTTTAGTAACTGTGCTAATTGTTTTCTCCCAGACAGTGAAGCTGAATGATCAAGTTATTTCTGACAGGTTTTTCAGACAGACTGGTGTATGTTTCTTCAGGAGCTCTTTGGGATAACCAGCCATGGGGATAGTTGACATAGCCCAGCTCTGGGATTTAACACATGGGCTGAACATGATCCAGTTCACAACAAACATTTCTGGGCAGTTTTCTGTTAATACATAGCTTGTATGTGTTATTTAAGAATATAGTTATCAATTTGCAGCTATAGGCATAAACAGAGGCCAAGTACATGTTCAGAAAGTCTAGCTTGACATTTAATATTGTCATGGTTTTCCTATAGATTTGTAGACTCAGCACTTTCTGTCTTTGCACACCCTAAATTTTCATTAAAACCATTAGTTTGAGCCCTACTTTGAGGACAAGTAAGCTTGTAGGAAGATGTAATAGTTATGAAGGTAGAATCCTGGCTTGAGGATGGAGAGGCTTAGTTGAGAGGCAGGAAGGTTGGGATTTCATTTAGGGAAGATGCCAAGTAATTTTTATTCAGCCCTTATCTGAAACAGAGACAGTTCAGTAAAAGTTAGTTAGTTAAGCATCACTGCAGGCACAGAGCTTTCTCAGCTCACTACTGGGAGTCAGTACTAACACGGGGCAGAGCTGGCTGGGTCTTACCTTTAGAGTTCATACTTATTGGACTAGTTCAAATTGTCTGAGGATGCCAAAAACCTCTGTGCTTCCAGAGAAGGTTGCGAACCCAACTATTTTCAAGTGATTCACTAGACAAATAATTCAATACCCAAGTCTCTTACAGCTTGTAGAAAGAGAAAAGAAGAAATGTATTTCTTTAAGAATTGGTCTCCAAAATTTGGGAGACAGTTTGAGGAACTGTAAGGAGACTGAGGATGGTAAAATAGGGTACTCTGGTATGCAGATATATTTCATACTGAATTATGAATTTGTCCCAATAGCCTCTTATTTTGTTGCGCTTCACTTGATGCACTAGTCCTTTGCATTCCTACCTCTGAGTTCTACCAGTAAATACCACCTAAGGTATTTGTGAACAGAGAGACAGTGCAGCTAATAACTGCACATTACAATAAAGAATGTATTCCAGGTGATGTAGAAAATACTTTCTTTTGAGCTATTTCCCTGATATCTTAGCATTGGAATGACAAAATTCCCGTATTAGACTTAAAGCTGCATTAATAATTATCTGGTTTGCATTTCTATGGGGCAGGTTATTAATTATGGTTAAGGTTAATGCTTCAGGTTCAGCATTGACATTGCTCTTGACTCTCACTAAAGTGGAGTGATTTATTTGTTTTTGTTATCAAGCACATGCTGTGCTGACCTTTCCTGTAAAGATGTATTGTGTTTACATCCTGGGTGTGACGTGATAGAAAAATCAAAGTCTTCTGTTTTGCCTGGAAAGCTGTGAATAAATGATGCCTGGCAAATAGGTCATCCAATTCCAGCTCTTGTGGAGGCAAGGTGGCCTTTAATTTCTGAGTGGAAGCAATGATTTTTCTAAAGCATCAGGAAGCAAAAGCTGGTAAGACACAAACCCTGGGTTTTTTTATGGTTTTAGTCATTAAGATTTTGTAGGTCTCATCAGTCTTATCACTAACAGTGTTGTGGCTCTCTTTTTCTTAATTCCAGTGCTAAGATATGCTTGAATACCATTCTTTGAAAAGAAAACCAAAGCTAAAGATACACAAGTTTCTGTAGTACTGAAAACACTTAATGCTGCTGTAAAGGTGTGCAAAGACCTCTGCCTGTAGATGACAAGATCCTGAAACACTGAGCCTCCTTATCTCACGGGGTGCACGTGCCTTTACTACGTAATACTGACCCTGGAATAAGACCAGAGAGTAGAAAAGAGGAGCTGACCATGGCACTGACCATGTGGTCTAGTGTTGAGAGTATGCAGTTGTTGTTTGGGACATCACTGTGGAGACCTGTGTCCATTTTCCTAGTGAGGGATGTTGTTTTGGGTGGTCAACATGCCCACCTTGCTCTTATGTGCAGTTTAACAGGATCACCTGACAGATTTCTGGTAATTTTTATGGTGAGTTTGAACAGGTGAGCTAAAAGCACAGATTTCTGGTGCTGGAGTCCAGTGAGAACATGCTTGTTGTTATCAAACAACCTGATTGTGAGAAGTTGGCTATTAAGTGTGCTGTTGAGATTTCTCTCTGGATGGTTTGGGGTTTTTTTGTTTGGGTTTTTTTTTTTTTTTTTTTTTGCATCTTATGAAACTCTGACTCATTTTGCTGCCTCATGTAGAACAAATAAAAGAAATTATGAAATGATAAAGGAAGCATCAGTGCTCTCTTGGGAAATTTCATTTCAGAGGAGCATAACATCTGCAAAATGACACCTACTTTTCATTCCCCTTCAAGAAGCTGCATCTCAATTAACAAAATTGATGGCCTTAATAGAGATACTTGGAGCAGTAGTTTCAGAGCCACCAGATGCTTTCATCTGATAGACCAGAAAGGACAAGAAGTTAGGGTATATTAAATACGTGGCAATCTTTAAAACAGCGCTTTTTAAAACCACTACGCCATGGTTTGCAAGGTGTGTGGAGCCAGCAATGCAGTATTTTCATCCTGTGAATATTAATTTGTCTGTTAAGTGAAAAAAGTGTATCTACCTTCACTAATAATGAGTTTACTGTAGCAAAATGTGTAGACCAGAGGCATGTTTTGCAGAATTCACGGGGCTGAGGATTTCTGATGCAAATTTTGATTTCTGGTATTTTATAGAAAGGTCTAATTCTGTTACCATTGAAACTGAGAGATTTTCTCTCAAATTCAATGGGAGCTGGCCCTTGTCCGTGGGTGCTTTAATGTCACATGTCATACAGCGTTTGCTAAGGAAGGAAAGTTTGTGTGGCTCTTGGATATTTCAGTAGCTTTTGACCTGTTAAGAACCTAGACTGAGAGGTATTCCTGCTAAAATTATTCTTTTGAATGAATTGTCAGAATTCATAACAGCCAAATATTTGCATCATGATTTACTGCTTTGACTTTTTCTTCTATGTTTTCCTCAGCAGCAGTTGCTGATGATTCAAGACATTAACCAGCCACAATAGATCTCATAGTGGTTTAGGGTACCAGTTGTGAAACTACACAACAGCACAGTCATAGTGTTTGAGCAATGTGTGTCCCTGACCTGCCATTCGTGGTGTGCTAGTCAGTGGCAAAATGGTACGTGTATGAGTAAATATAGACCTTTTACTGGACATGAGGATGGTTAATGGGGTTCTAAGCCTTCCAGCTGGGGTTTGCTGCTTCTGAAACATCAGAAATTCTTTCATAACTAAAAATGGTTATGGTATGGACACCTGTTCAGCTGGACCATAATGAAGAATCAAGCTGCTGTGAGTATCTACTTCCCATTTTCACCACAAGCTAAGAGGCTGTACTAGTGCTCAGGCCAAAGAAGATATGAATTGGAGAGATAATTTCTATACCTTCATGTGACTTCTCAGAGTATGAGGGATCCTCCTCCCAGGAGGAGACTGGCATGCATAAAACAGGAACTTCCCTCCTCGTTCTGCCACATGTTTACAGATACTCCTCTTCAGAAGAATTCTGCCCCTGGGTTCAATCTCCTTTCCTCTGGGGCAGTGTGGTTCACTTAATGCCTTGCTCTGTGGAAAGCCAACAACTTCTGTCATCTCTCTACCTCCCATTCTAGCACAGAAAGAAGTAGAAAAAAGTCAATTTCCGAAATGCATTAGGATGCTGCTGTTATGTAGGACGATAAAATGTGTTGCTGTGATGTGTTAGGGTGGTACTTTTTACCAAAGAGTATGAAGATGGACATGTATCTGTTTTCTGAAGGCACACAATATCAAGCTACCACTACTTTTAGAACTTTCTATTGTTTGTAAGTAATTAAGCCTGAGGTTTAGTCTGCTGATTACTCAACCTGTGCCTGTCTGGCCCCTGCTTTGATATACAGCTTTGATCCCAAAGCAAGGGAAGGGTTTGCCTTTCCTTGGAGCATCAAATATGATCCCAAACCAGGGACAGATTGGTGGTCTGGGTGCTGCTGTGCTCTTGCTGTTACTCAGCAGCTTCTAAGGTATCACCCTGGTGAGTCTATTCCTGTGCTTAGAATTTAGTTGATTAATGGATTTAGGTTCAAAAAGGAGTTTTACTTCAGATCAAATTAGTGTAAAAGCAATCTTCTGTTTGTTGAATCCATAAAGTGAATCCAATCTGCTTTCTAAACCCACTCAGGAATTTTTACCTTTTAAATTCTTTAGTATTTCCAGGACCTTCCAACACTTGTTCTCATCTTACAGTGCATTGACATTTGAGAGCTTTTGATCCAGTTCTGAAGGCCTTCAGTTCCCTGCAGTGGAGCTGGGAGAGGCAAGTGACTTTGGCAGAGGTACTGGTTTGGAAAGTGAGTATTTTTTGAGAACCACCATTTGGATTTGACTTGACTGCAGGTAGATGGATTCTAAGATCCAGACGATCCCTTTCAACCTGAATTTCTTATGATCCTCTGTGTCTGAATGCTCTGAGCATCACTGTCACTGATGGCAAATCCTTTACTGACATCAAAAGTCCTTTGACTTAAGTGGAGTTATAGCCCCTTGTACCAGTTGAGACTCTGCCTTCTAAAGTATTCACACATGCACCCTTTTGGGGTCTAACTTTCACACGAAAAATAGGAGAAAAACTCTAAAGCAGCCAGTCATATTTTGCAGCTGATTTTTCCATATGGTGTAGCTGTACGTGAGAAAATGTGACTGCAAGCTGATATTCCTCTAGTTTCCAACTGCTTAAATAAATAATTTGAAGGATATTGGGAACCGATAAACATGGAGTGTTTCCAGAATCTTCAGGCTACTGAAGATTTTTAACAATAAAGTATGTGCTATAGTGTAGCACAGATTTTATTGCAAATCCTAGAAGCTGTGAAGTCCAACTTGTGATACAGTCAGAAATAAAGCAGCCTATTTTGTTTTATCTAGTCTGAGTTTTTCCAAGGCTGTTGGTATAAGAAAAAGAAAGATCATTTTGATGTATTTGCCAAAGAAACAGTTGAGATTTCACAACAGACTGCAAGATACACTGGCCAAACTAAACAAAATAACTAATGCTGTTTAGTAGCTATTGGCTTGCAAAATGTTAAAATGTTAGAATTCTTGGGAAACTGTTTGTAAAAGTAGTAAGACATTTATGCGAGGGCATGGATGTTCTGCAAGTGTAGACTGGCCTCATTTGAGTGGTTTCAAGAGGAGGCGCACAGTTCTTGATTACTTCTTTGTGTTTCAGGTTAGGACATTGCCCAGGCTGACTTGAACTGGACCTTGGCTGTAAAATGTAGCTGTCTAGCTTTGGCTGAAATTCCTCCTTGTGTAGATGACTGATAAAATAAAACCAGAAATTGTAACCTATAGAGTACACCAGGCATAGCATCTTGGCCAGGCCATCTTTTCTGTATGAACCTGTGCATGCTTGGAACCTGCGACGCTATTCATCAGATAACTTCTGAAATTGCTTTTTGTTGACATGCTGTATGCATGTTTTAAGGCATAAAATATAATTGAAATGTGTTTTCGATAACATACTGAAATGTATTTTCACTTCCTTTCTTTTTTTTTTTTCTTTTCCAGGCAGAGGGTTCGAGGCTCCAGAGAGAACTGAGAGGATATTTAGCAGCCATCAAAGGTGATTTTTAAGTTTTACATCATATTTTCATATAGCAAACTTTTGTTAAAAATTGGGATAAGTAGACTTGTTTAAGATATACAAAGACAAATGCAAATAATACTGCTTTTGTCATTAATAGTCCACATTTCTGCTTTGGATCCTGCACAGGCTTTTTAGCCTGTTGCTAAGGATTCTGCACCTTCGATGTCAACTCCTGCGTGTAGAGTCCCGTGTGCACAGCTCATCCTTGGCTGTCCTTTGTGTGCAGGACCGCTGCCCAGATTCTCACACTGCACTCACAAAATCTACGCTTCTTGTTACTCATCTTTGCAAATACTGGAACATGAAATACCCCATGCAAGGCAAGGGGTTGCTTCATCTCCACAACTGTAACATTTCCAGGTATTCCTAGCTGGATGATAATCTCCTCCCTCCGAAAGGACGCTCGCTGTGATTTCTCATGTATTTCTGACTGCTTAATCCATATTTTTTTTTTAAGTTTAAAAATCAAATGTGATCTCTGTTGATACCACATCGAAAATCCAAGTGGCAGAAGCTCACTGGTCAGTGCTTAAATATCAGAGGGTAAATAAACAGCTATTTAAATCCTACTGGACATTTGTAAATCCAACACACTCAACTTCTCACTGTACACAGAGTGTTCTCTTTCTCATGCCACCTCTCTTTGGAGGAGTTGGAGCCTGGGTGCTAAAGGAAGGGAATAAGAATTGGTGACTGACAGAGAGAAAGTAATGGCTTCTTGAGATAAATAGATAGATAGATAGATAGATAGATAGATAGATATGATAATTATGTATCATAGAAACATAGAATGGTTTGGGTTGGAAGGGACCTTAAAGCTCATCCAGTTCTAACCCCCCTGCCATCAGCAGGGACACCTTCCACTAGACCAGGTTGCTCAAAGCCTCGTCCAGCCTGGCCTTCAACACTTCCAGGGAGGGGGCATCCACAACCTCCTTGGGCAACCTGTTCCATGTTTTTAAGCTGGCTCCAGTCCAGTAGGGAAAATGTTACAAACCAGTATTAACATCCCTAGAAATTACCGTGTCATAATAAAGCTTCAGCAGCTGTTGGCAGGCAGGGAATAAAGCTCTTTTTGATGGGAATTGTAAACCGGGGAGCAAAGCAGGAGCTGACTGTCTTTGACTTTCTATTATTTGCTGAATAGGCTGGGCAAGGAAAATCCTGTACCAAAGATATTTTGCCTTACAGGGATTGGCACAATGTCTTTTGTTCTTAGAGGAAATTTCAGCATCAGTCTTATTTAAATTTTTTTTTTGAGACCCACTGGATGCTGATTTTACCTTCTTATTTTTCAGACATCCCTTCCTCACACCCATTGTCAGATGGATACTCAGAAGCAGCGTGATGAGACTGTTTGTTTGCCAGATGGCTTTTCTGTCATGTAGGCTGACTGTTTACATGCTGCTTTGATTTCCGTGTTGGTGACAACAATCCTCCTCTCCATGTTTCATTTTCTTTCTCTCTCTTTCTCTCTCTTCTTTTCCCAGTACTTTGTGGATTTGTGGTCCTTTTGCTGGTTTACTATCCAGTGGGCTGCTCTTTGTACCGAGTTTTGGTTTTAACTTGGTGTGAAATTATTTTATGGTGCAACTTTTGCCTTTTTAGCCACATGTTTCTGGTCAGCATCTTTCTCTTGTTGCAACCTGTAAGTTCATATTTGAAAATAATTTGGACTGACTTTCTTACCAAGAATGAAAAGTGTTTGCTAACACCTCAGTATCTTCATGTCTTAAAAAAGACTCTGTCATAAGCAGCTGGCAGAAGCCTTAAAAATGTTATTTTCCAAAGCCAACAAGCCACCAGTGGGCTTGCCACCAGATTGGCACACATGTTGGCACACCTTCATGCTGTGGAGTGGGAGGATGGCTCGAGACAGGAGTCCAAAAACACAACTCTGGCTGGGGCTTCCCCAAAGCTGAATAGCTCAGCAATGTGAAGGCCCTTCCAGATTTTGAATGGCAGAAGCAGATCCAGCAAGTGCTGCAGTCTCTCTGTGGCTATTCTCTGAAAGACTGCTGTCATTAAAACATTTTGGGGTGGCTGTACACAAAAGCATGGGAACCCCTGAATTTAGTCACTGGAGTGGGATTTCTGCACCTAGGACATCTGAGCCTTGGAGGCATGCTGTCATCAGGGGCTCATTTTGCAGGGAAATAGGTTGATCGTATCATTGGAAAATAATGCACTTGACATCCTTGTACTCTTACAGGTGTGAGAGAAGCAGTTCATTGTAAAGGGTTTCGGGAATTGGAAAGATGGCTAACTTTAACTGGAAGCATTTTATGAAGCTGGTGTGTTGTGAGCTCCAGTAATAAGTTTCATTTTGCTGCATGACTTTTGAGTGCTGGATATTGGAAGTTGGAAGTACTAGATCTAGGCACGATAGAAGCAAGGAATGGTCAGTTGAGGCTTCTTATGACCCTCTATTCCTTTATTTTAATATACTTGACAGTTTGAGGTTTGGTATCACACATTCTTGAAATAATATAATTTTTCCTGTACTCAGACTCCTCCTGCTCAGAGGTGCTGCTTAGTCTTAGCTGGACCTTCATCTTTACTGCTGGTTACTCAAGGACTTGGAGGAACCATGTCATACAGCTGTTGAACTTGTGAATGGCTTTTATGTGCTGTTTTATTTCACCTGCACTATAGTTTAAAGTCTGCTATGTATCAGTGGTGTTTGTACTGACAAGACTATGTACTATCCCCCATAGCTTTAGTCATCTCATGTCTCAGTCTTCTGTCTCTTCGAGTCTCCTTGGCAACGTGTATCTGGGTTCTCTACTTCATGATTTATTTTTTTAAGCATCTGAAAGCTGTAGGTGACATGGAATGGTTTTATGGGCCAGTTGTTAAAGAAACCCTACATCAGGGTTTCTTTCAGCTGGGCTCAAAGAGCTGAGCTCTTTGCAAGTAGTACCAGGGCAGATGGGGAGATACAGACCTGGATCTGCATGCAGGTGTCAAGGTGGCAGAGGTGGAAAGGAGGCCTGCATCATGAAAAAAGAATCACCATACTTTTCAGGTGGCTTAACATAGAAATAATAACCAGTCTAGAGGAAGAGAAGAGGAGATTTTGAAGGGCTGTAAGCAGTTTTGCTGCAGAGTTGTCAGTCTGGCTGACAGAACTGCACATATTCTCCAGACACACAAATCTTCAAATTAAACATGTAATTTCTTAGAAGCAGTAAAACTATTCATCACCTTTCTGTAAAATTTAGTAATGAATTATGAAATGATTGAATTGTTACAGTGGAAAGTATGATGGGTAACTAGCAATAACAGATACAACTTTTACGGTGGGATAGGTTGTTTCCCCGGAGAACTGCACATGAAGCTCTCTTAAATAAGTAAATATTAACAGCTAGACCAAGGCACCTCACTCCATCAAGAAAATGGAATTTTCTTCATGATTCAGTCTTGATTCTCCTGCTGGGGAGTGATGAAATCCCACAGAATATGAGTCCTACGGCCAACATGGAGTCCCTGGCCAGTCTCAATCTCCCTGGGAGCTTGAGTACATTGGAATTGTGATGGCAAAGAGTCACCTACCCTCTGCCATCTCTTAGGTGCTTAATGGGAACATCTCTGCACCAGCACCCCCAGAATGTCTACCATGTGGGGGACTCTAGAAGTCGTTTGGGGTCCTAGGGACAAGAGCTTTCTCATAGAAAGAGGGATGACTTCATGCAAGAGCCTCAGACTTTGGGAACTGGATTATTTAGCATCATTTTTTCTAAGCAATTCAATTATTTTGGCCTTTGTAGTTTTTAAATAGGTGACCCAATTAACAAGAAGCAGTTCTAAATGAAACAATTGACATGAAATATAAATTTCTAACTGTTCATCGGCAGTAAAAATTCTTTTCACATTTCTTAGTACTTTAATGACTTGCTTTAAACAATTAATCTTTCTCAGTGATAGCAGTTAAAAACAGCAGAGAGACAGCCTGCAGACTATGGCAGACACTAATCCTCTTAACTTTAGTGATGAATAATATATAAAAGGCATCAGTACATAAGAAATAATTCTGTGTGAAAACCAGCCAAATCAAAAATCAGTGGACATAGTAAGCTTATGCCCACAGGCATGAAAAAGAATGGGAAGCCACCAGGTTGGTCTTCAGCTAAGCACTCATTTGTGATATCGCAGTAAACCTCGTCTAGATACGGTAGGAGGGAAGTAGGATGGGTGATCTTGGTGTGTGGAAATTTCAGAGCGAATCCCCCGACAGAGGAAGCCAAGTGTGGTGATGCCCACTTGTCTCTCACTGCAGCTGGATTTGATTGATTTTTTTTTCACAGGAATGTTGTAGAATGGAAGATTACCAGATTCTCAAAACTGAAAAATGTATAAAAGTTGGTGCAACTTTGATGTGACTCAAGCGTAGGATACTAAATGTCTTTTACTGATTCTCTTAAGCAGATATATGCCCAAGTCCTGTGGTACTTAAAAAAGAAAGTCTGCGTAGGAGAAGGTGCTCTACCAGAGCCCGGTCTGTGACCAAGCTGCAGGAAGGATTAGCGAGCAGCTGTGTTGGCCTGCCTGCTGCAGGAACGTACGTGGCAGGTTTAGCACGCAGCGTGCTTAAGGGCAGAAGTTCAGGTATCAGAAAGGATCAAGCGTGAGCAGGGATGCACTAACCTTCCTGGTCTGTGCGTTCACCCTGAGTGGACGGAAGCAACCTTCTTAATCATGGTAATACCGTGCTGGTTTTGCCTTTACCTCCTGAGGTGATTGATTTGTAGTGGCATTCCAGATTTGAAGTGAGTCCTACGTGGAAAAATATGTGAAGATTATCTGTATTTTACTGTAATCTGGCATATTCTTGGGAAAAAAAGTCACTTCATTCAGCCTTGGGTGTGGCTTTGAGCAACCTGGTCTAGTGGAAGGTGTCCCTGCTGATGGCAGGGGGGTTGGAACTGGATGAGCTTTAAGGTCTCTTCCAACCCAAACCATTCTATGATTCTATGAATCCTTTCTTAGCTGGTGATACATCATCCTAAGCATTAACCATGAAGGGGAAAAGGAAGAAATGCATCTTAAGTTTTTGTACTACATCAATTCTCTGAGCTGAATTCTGTCATTAAAAAGCACCCCCCAGGACAATCCCCGAAGAGGTCAATTAGAATCATAGAATCATAGAATGGTTAGGATTGGAAGGGGCCTTAAAGCTCATCCAGTTCCAGCCCCCCTGCCATCAGCAGGGACACCTTCCACTAGACCAGGTTGATCCAAGCCTCGTCCAGCCTGGCCTTCAACACTTCCAGGGAGGAGCAGCCACAGCTTCTCTGGGCAACCTGTTCCAGTGTCTCACCACCCTCACAGTGAAGAAATTATTCTCTTTTGTCTCAGCACCTTTGGATTTAAGGGTGAAAGCTTGTACCATCTGGGCACCAGGGTTTCCTTTATACTTGTTCTCCCCCTTTCCCACACCATTCTCTCCCTTGAACCCAAGGTCTGAGAACAACCATCTACTTTCATCTTTTTCAGTAACTTTTTTCCTATCCTACCCATTCCATAGACTAGCATTTTTATATTAGGAAGTGTGCATTACTGCATTTATTTTCCTGTTGTAATTTTCCTCTCGTATCTTGAGTGTGTGTTTTGGAGCACATGGTGGAATAGCTCCTAACTAGGTCAAGTCTGCTCTTCTAGGCATTCGAGTTTCAAATGAATTCTCCTCTTCCATTCCTGGACATTTCTTTGTGCAGAAAACAGAAATACCCATGTTATTCCTAAATTCAGCCACTGAGTAGTTAGATCTGAAGATCACACTAGAGATATGTGCAAGACAGCACAGCTATGCTGCAGCAGATTTTGGCTGGAGAAAAAATGTGTTGTTTTTTTTAAAAAAGTTAATGCTAGATTAAAAAAATATTAGCAGTCTTGTTTATATTTTGCAAAGAAGTTGAAATAAAGTTGTCATTTTAAAATTACTGATTCTGAACTGAGCCTTGGCATGTTAGGTGAGATCAGTTTGTTGGCACTGGGTTCAGAATCGTGTTCAACATCTAATCTATTGGTGCTCCATCAAAATGGAAAGGCAAACCCCAATGCCTTCACTGAGGACAGTGATTTATTCACTGGGGTCAAAGTGATCTCACTAGAGACAGATTTAGGTTCTTTCACATAATATCATTGAAACTACTTTATATATAATCTAGCTCCTCTGTGCATTACAGAGTGATAACCATCAATAGTCCCCCTTCTTGTTTCACCTGTGGCAGCAAGAGCTCCAAAGGTGACTGATGCAGTTTGGCTCAGCACATTTCTCTGTAGACAACGCTCTGCTGCAAGTGTAGATAAGCACTGGGCTCCACGTATTCTAAACCTACTGGGTGAGCATACAAGATAATCTTCCTTCATAACATCAGGTCTGATACAGCAGTCTCCCCAGGTCCAGGCATCTCTTTTCCCTGGGCTTGTGGACAGTGCCTCAGCTCTTGCCAGTCCTTTGTTTCGTTATATGCATACTTTTAGATCACCAGCATTACTGGGGACACAAGAATAACAAGCTGTTTTTTCCTTAACCACTCACTTTACATGTGAAAGCTCCTGAGACTTAAATATCTTTGAAAACAAGGAAACTGAGAAATCCCCATTTCATTCTGGGGACCACTTTTGGTTAGTGCAGACCCCTTCTAGATTTTCTCCTAAGTCCATTTTTATAGTCATCAATTCCCATAAATCTCTGACATTTTAACCTTGCTGCCCTGGAGACACCTCCTCCTCCACCCAGGTGGGAATGGTACTCATTGTGGACAAGGTAGGAAACTATTCTGTAGGGTGGGAGAGTTGAAACAGAGGCAGGTTTCTATTTGATTGCCTTCTCTTTCAGTTGGATATGAAATGTCTTCAGTGGGCAGGACTACCCTCTGAGTTGTTATACGTGTTCAGATATGTTTACTTCAGAATAGAAAGTGGAATCCCTAATCTCATAGAAACTTTATCCCTGCATAAAAATATGGATTAGTCCTTCTGCAAGGGAGATTTCTTCTTACCTTCTTGAGGGAGCTGGCTGAACATAAAAGTTTTGTTACAGCTCTGGAAAAGGATGTTCTAAACATGCCAGAGGGAATAATAGAGTAGTGGGTATATGTAGGTCAAAATAAAGATATTTAGCAAGCTATTCTTGTAGTTTGCAGTTACATGTTCCTCCTTCTGTCTGTTTACAGGGATGCAAGATGCCTCAAAGAAGCTTACAGAGTCTCTTCACGAAGTATATGAGCCAGACTGGTATGGACGAGAAGATGTGAAAATGATTGGAGAGGTAAGATGTGTGGAAAGAGAAGAAGATATTTTGGTTGTGAATGGATTATCTGAGCTATTGAGAAGTGTCCATCTAAAGTTTCTCTTAATTGTTCCTTGCATGTTAAATCCTGTTCTGAGCACAGGAATTTTTGGCCTTGTGAAATGCACCTCCTGCTGACCAGGTGCCGCATTTGCAATGTCTATTTTACGATCAAACCGATGTAAGCTCCCACTGAAATCATCATCAATGTGAGCAGAATCGGTCCTGACAGCACCTGATTGACAAGGTTGTACAAGGTACCTTACCTGCGGTTTCACAGTCAGGATTCTCAGTTCAACTCAATGTTGAAAATTCTTCTTATCCTTGTGTGCTGGATAACAACTCTTGAACCAGTGGTGCTGAACAGGATACTTGATGGGACACTCACCTTTTTCTGACAAGAATATGGAATTTAAGGCCAAAATAGGCTGCAGGGCACTATTAATTTTAGCTTTTCTGAGGTTCCTTTGGTGATCAGAGAAAAATAGGCTTTTCTGGAGGACGATGCAGGAGCCTAACTCGAGGTGTTCTGAATTGCCTGCTTTAGAGTAAACAGCCTTAATTCTAGGAGAAGTCTGTCAGCAAGCGTGCTGGTGGTGACAAGAAAGTGTGAACTGTTACCAGTGCAGCTTTTTAACCACCTGACATCCAGTGCTCAAGGACTCCTGGATAATATAATTAACAAGAAACTCAAAGACAGAGCAATCTTCCCAAATCGGTGTAATGATTGCTTTCCTTCTCTGTGGCTTCCTCTACACTTCCCTGCTGCTGAAGGCATGATGTATTTTTGATTTTAAGAGCAACCAATTTCCAAACTGTGTAAGTTAAGATAATATACCATTTATATTGTTTTGGGTTAAACAGCTGGAAGATCTCCTGCTCCTCATCTTGCATCTATAGACTATTAGATTTTACACTTAAGAATTTGTAATTGTGTATGAAAGGACCAAAATTTGGCTCTTAATCTATTAGCTATATGTGTAAATGTTAGATGTGTCTTTTTAATAAGGGACTCATGGACAATATTACAGAATTTTTGCTCCTTATTTTTTCCCTATATAATCACAAATGTAGATTTATACATCCCTCAACCTGCAGATATATTTGTGTAGTCCAGGATATAAATGATCATTCCAAAAGGGATCCACCTAAATGACCTTATTCTGTAGGGTAGGAAAGATGATGGCTTAAAGGACTCTTCAGCAATGTCTTTTGAGTCTATTAGCTTTCAGAAAACCTCCATGATTTTCATTTGTCCAAAATATACACCAACAAGGTACAAAAGGCAAATGCACAGGGCTGACAGTTGTTTGCGATGATCTAATGCTGTGCTGCTCTGTAGACCCCTGTGACTAAATATTTTGTTAATAAATTAGGTATTTCTTTTAAGCATGATTAATAGATTGTAATAATTCATTAGAGGCTCTGTTAGGGGAAGAAATGAATGAACTAAATACTGGCATCACACAGCATTTATAATATACCCTATAGTGGCTCTTGATAAAATAAACACTAGGGAATAGCTTTCCGGACTTGCCGGTGAGGGTAACAGCCCTGCAAAGCAGTGCTCACCCCCTTTAGCCTCCCTCTCATCAAAGGGGGAAATTCTGTGATTTTTTTGAAATGTGCAAAGAAAAGGAGGATCAGGATGTTTAACACATGCTAATGACTTGTTTAATTGAGAGCCTGGGACCTCGAGCACTGTATCTCTATACAGCAGGATTTGCTTCTGGCAAGGAATCTCACCCTGTTCCCCACGGGATCCTTGTCGCATCAGCTGCATTTACATATTCTTAAAAACCAGAAAACTACAAGGAATGTCTCTTGGTGGCCACCCCAAAGCTGCAAAGGCAACTGGGGAAAAACACTGCTGCTTCTGAGGGGGATTTTGTTTATTTTGCCTGCTGTTGTTGGCATGTTTCATATCTGTCATGTTTCATGTTACGCTGCCCAGGGAGGTTGTGGAGTCTCCTTCTCTGGAGACATTCAAGACCCGCCTGGACGCCTTCCTGTGTGAAATTGTTTAGGTTCCTGCTTTGGCAGGGGGGTTGGACTGGATGATCTTTTGAGGTCCCTTCCAATCCCTAATGTTCTGTGATTCTGTGATTCATATCTGTCGTGTTTCATATCTGGCATCTAGTTCTCTAGCAGTGCAAGGTAGAATTCTTGTCTGTCCATCAGCCATTTCATCAAATGTGCCTTAATGGCACAAAAAGTGGGGGATGGAAAGACCTTTCTTAGGGTGGGTCTCTGAAGGTTTTATTTTTAAAATGACCCAGCAAAACTAAACTTACAAATCCTTGTCAATGAAGGCTCCACCTGGAATACTGCGTCCAGTTCTGGAGCCCCCATCACAAGAGAGACCTGGAGCAGCTAGAACAAGACCAGAGCAGGCCACCAGGATGATCCGAGGGCTGGAGCACCTCTCCTATGAGGACAGGCTGAGAGAGTTGGAGCTATTCAGCCTGGAGAAGAGAAGGCTCCGGGGAGACCTTATAGCGGCCTTCCAGTACCTGAAGGGGCTACAAGAAAGCTGGGGAAGGACTTTTCATAAGGGCAGTTAGTGACAGAACAAGGGGAAATGGGTTTAAGCTGAAAGAGGGGAGGTTTAGATTAGGTATTAGGAAGAAGTTCTTCACTGTGAGGGTGGTGAGACATTGGCCCAGGTTGCCCAGAGAAGCTGTGGCTGCTCCTCCCTGGAAATGTTCAAGGCCAGGTTGGATGAGGCTTTGAGCAACGTGATCTAGTGGAAGGTGTCCCTGCTGCTGGCAGGGGGGCTGGACCTAGATGATCTTTAAGGTCCCTTCCAACCCAAACCATTCTATGAATCTATGAGAAACACACTTTATTTTGTTTTGCTTTACTTTTTCTACTCTTCTATTTTTAGTTGTGCTTCTTTCTTTGTAAGGAAGGTTCATCATCAGTGAACGTACTTAGGCATAAGAACTAGGGCAGCTTCAGATTCTGTATTGTTGGCCCTCAGGGACCTGAAACCCTGAGGAGGAACTTGGATCTGTGCTATCTTTATTTTCTTATAGCAGTTGCTATTTGAAAGAGTGAAAACACAAACTAGTTATTAAACTAAACCTTCTTTTGTTGTGAATTAAAACTTGCAATGTTAAGGTATTCCTTTTCATTTACCTCATAAGGGCATTCTGGTTTATTTCCGTAAAGAACACTTTAAATCTTCAGAAAGGTTAATCTCTACCAATTGCATTTGTATTTCTCCTGGGTTTGGAGTGTAATTAAACTACTAAGTGCATTTTTCTCTTTTCTACCTTTACAGAAATGTGATGAACTTTGGGAAGATTTCCATCAAAAACTGGTGGATGGGTCGTTGTTGACCTTGGATACATATCTAGGACAATTTCCTGATATCAAAGTACAGTAATGATTTCCCATAAAGGACAATTTGTAATATTACTGTCGAGTCATTAAATAAGTAGAAAATGAGATTATGAGCAAAGAAAAATTAAAAAAGGGAGGGAGGTGGAAGTCATTCTGTTCTGCAATGTGAAAGATGTTGTTCTGTAAGTAAATGCCTGACATGAGGCTGCACTGATTTTTGCAAGTGAGCAAAAATATTTTTCATGCAGTAATACTTGGAATTAATTTAGCCTTTGTAGATAAAACTTTTAGGTTTTTTCCTGCTTCTGTTTATTCGGTATAAGACAATTCTCACCGACTTCAGCAGGGACATATTAAGCTCTTCAGCTGTTAAAATGCCAGACAAATTACAACACGAAAAGCAGACCTTTTGTTATTGGCTAGATGCACCTGTGGGTATCTAAATACCTTTTTCTTAACTAAATCATGGTTCCTGTCTTTTAATTAGTTATAAAAAGATTTTGTAATACACATAAGGAGAGACTGTTACGCAGATTCTAGCCTCTGCCAGATGGCTGTCTGGTGTACAGTCCAGGGAGATGTTTGCTAAATGAAATGTGTGGACAAAGAATCATTACAGGTGAGAGGTAGATGCTTTTATATTTGAATGCGACTGTATGGACACAGCTGGAAATTCTTTGTGATGGTTTGTAATTGAGTAGGTATCACACAGTCATCCCCTTTGTCATTTACATCAGGGACTAAACTAAAAACACTAAAGAAATCCCAACGTGACTGGCATTCAGTCTCAGACCTTCTTGTAAATCAAACTGTGCTTATGCCCTCTCAGCATGAAGAATTTACATATGATAGATAGCTTTGTAAAGTCAGAATGTATCAAAGGACTTTCCCTTAGTTTTAGAAGAATTATAGCAAGTAAATTAGAATTTCTATTGTATGTTGAACTCCAGTTGTCTTAGTTATGTGTCAGAGGATCTATACCATGAAGTATATTTTAAGCATTTTTCCAACTGTAGAAAAAAATTACATTAATTATTAATTAAATTTGCACACTATATATAAGGGAAAAAGATAGTGTTACCGTGAGTTTAACAGGTTCACTTGTTCAGGAGAATGAAACAAGTCGTGCATAACATTGATATCTCACTTCTAAGCCCTACACCCACAAAAAAACCCATTCCAGACCGTTTGTAAATGGATTCTTTATTTTAAAAAAGTAATCAGTTTGTCTCTTTTACGATATCAGTGTTCCTGCATGGTACAGTAATTCAGATATGAACAGCAGATAAGGGAGAATAAAAATATGTCCAAAACTTAAATGACAACATAGGTAGAATAACTTGTAAAAAAGTGCTATTTGTGCTGACTTTCATTTCTACCCCTGTACAGACTCGCATTGCAAAACGAAGCAGGAAGCTGGTGGACTACGACAGTGCAAGGCATCATCTAGAAGCCCTGCAGAGCTCAAAAAGAAAAGATGAAGGCAGAATTACCAAGGTAGCATACTTGGAAGGATGCTGGCAGAAGACTTCAGGACCTTGGGTGACAATTGTTTTTGTGCAAAGACTGAGTGCAAAGTTTCTCTTCTTTTTCCTCTCTCAGAAATGGAACGCTCCTTCCCTGGAAGTGTTCAAGGCCAGGTTGGATGAGACGTTGAGCAACCTGGTCTAGTGGAAGGTGTCCCTGCTTATGACAGGGGGGTTGGAACTGGGTGATCTTTAAGGTCCCTTCCAACCCAGACCATTCTATGAATCTATAATCCTTAAGCATAAATGTATATTGAGTATTTTGGTGGGTGGAGAGGGTGTGCTCAGCCTCTTTCAGGAGTGAGTCCCATTTGCGCCCTGACTTTCTCTCTTGATGACACTTAGGGAACAGCAAAACCTGTGTTGGCCTGTGTGATGTGGGACTGAGTCACATCCTTTGTTAATAAAAATTTTAAAAGACCCACAGAAAAACCCACAAAAGCAACTTTGGCAGGTTTTGCTATGTCCTAGTGATTGTAGAAGTCACCCTATTTCATTTTGTTTTAGGCAGAAGAAGAGTTTCAGAAAGCACAGAAAGTGTTTGAAGAGTTTAATACTGATTTACAAGAAGAGCTGCCATCTCTGTGGTCACGGTAAGCCTAGGCAGATACTGTCTGGAAGGTCTAAAAGGGGACTAAGGAAAGGGAACACGAGGATTTTGATGAGCTGATAGAAAATGGTTTGATGGCTCCTTGAAGATCTGTTGTGTTATCTTTTTGAAATAATAAAAGGGAAAATGCCTGAAAATGATCCAAAGTTCTTATAAGTGTATTTATGCTTATTTCTTTCACTGTGTCTTGGCACTTAAGATTCTTTATCATATCTTCATTCTGAGGTGCAAAAGGTCTTCATTTTACGGATAAAGAACTGCGGCAGAGCACAAAACAGCAGACTGTGACTATGACCCACTGCTTCTGTCACCTCTTTCAGAAACCTTGATGGTGGATACTTGATTCTTTCAAGGAGGAAAAACCAAAACCACTTGTTAATAAAAAGGATCAAATGTTTCCACTGTCAAAAGTAACTGTACAGAGCAGCCACATGCGTTTCTAGAAGATTTGCAGTGGGTCTGTTTATAGGTCATTTTTTTTCTGTAAAAGGTATCAAAATGAAGAACCATACAAATTTATAAAGATGGTTTTGTTTCCAAGTTCCTATAAAATACTACCAAAACTGTAGAAGGGAAAAATTATATTATAACTACTTCAGAATATACATTTCATAGTTTTGTGCTGACTATGTCTACGATGTAAAAACATTTGATGGCATTGATCATTCATTTGAGATATATAGTCATAGATTGTGTTTATACAGAAAATGAAGACAAAATGAGCAGGAGAACAAAATCAGAGGGAAAATAAGCATCTTATCAGTGTGCTGTGTTCTTTAACAAATGGCAGTCTGGAGTGGAAGTGTGCTCTGAGTCACTGAAGTATCCTTTGTCTTCTCTGCCTTCTGAATTAATTCCTGTTACATTTCAGATCAATAAAGGGTTTTCCTGCTGTGTTCCTGCCTATTTCAGATGAAAAGCTTCTTAGCACTTCAAGATATTTATTTTATGGGCTTACTAAAAGTAAAACTGCGTATTTATGATTTAGAGTAAGGGCCCTTTTATTTCGGTATGTGTGTTACCCACTAACTAGTCTCAGGGAAAGGCAGAATTTAATTTGAGCAATATGCATAATTTAGAAAGCAATTGCTTCCAGAGTCCTTTTTTTCAGTTATTATAATTCTTCAGGAAGAAAATGATCCATTGAGTTGACATTTTGCAGGCTTATTCTTATGCCAAAGATGATTTTTGTTAAGAAAAAATTGGAGAAATAACGCATGAAAGTTTTAAATAGGGAAAAAAAAAAAAGATAAAAATCTAAGAAAACACCTTCTACTTTTGAAGTGCACAAGAGGTATGAAATCACTCACGCCAAGCAAGCAGATATTTGACTGCATGTGCAAAAATGTCTGGTCTATATTAAAAATTATTTTCTCTTACATACTTATGCATCTATTTCATGGCTGATTTCTTTAAGGAGGGCTGAGCATGGGGACACCCACCCTGAGTCTGTACTGAGCTGTATACCTTGAAGTAGTACCTCTCTCCTTCCAGGCAATGGTTGCCTGCTCTGTGGTGGGAGACAGGGTGCCCAGAGCCTTCCATGTGCTTATACCACACTTGTACCAATCCTTTTCCAATCTTCCCCTTCTCCACAACAAGCTGAAGTCCCCTGCTGTGGAGTAGTCTCAACTTGGTTCACTCTGTGCAGAGAAGAATATGGTGGTTCTTAACACAAACAGAAATAATCACAAATGAACTAGTCTGAAATTTTAACATTCAATGCAATTATTTGCTTTGCTAAGAATAACAGTCAAGAATGTTGCTTGTGGTCTGGAAGAAAAAATAATTAATTCTCCTTTGTGGCCCTCTCACCCCTATCTTTTGTTCTCTTTTTTTCTTTCTTCATGACATCCTCTATAGACGAGTTGGCTTCTATGTGAACACCTTCAAAAATGTATCCAGCCTCGAAGCCAAGTTTCACAAGGAAATAGCTTTAGTGAGTAAAAATTAGTTTCTCATGTGTAATGGATGATGTGATATGCATAACAGCAAGCAAATGTCTTGTAATGTGGCAGTAGAAGTCTAGCAGAGGCACACATCAGAATTTGCCTTAGATCCAGATTTATAGTATAACCTTTGCGTTGGATTCTAGTTGTCATTTTTGTATTCTCCTTAAGGAAAAGGCAGCCTGTACGATTTTGGATTACGATGCTTTATCAGTTGTAGCACTAAAATAACTTTCTCTTTTGATAACTTCATTCTTTTTAGCATGCTGTTGCCTTCAGTATTTTTTTCCATGTCCAATTGCAAAGCATCTCATTGCTTTAATCAATACAAGAAAAACATGTCAAGGAGTCCCTTCAAGACTGCTCTTTACGTTGTTAGCAATGCAGCATTTTATCTGGGACTGTTTGGCAAATTGAGCAGTTTCATGAGGATCTTTTGAATGTACCTTGCTAAGTGGTAGTATATTATCTTTACTACAGATATCCTACTAGTAGGAACAAAGATGGTCTGGAAAATTCATGTGACTGAAGTCCCATGTAAATTAAGATTAGGTTTTTGAGGGGAAAACATGGATCTTCTTAGCTATTCATGTTGCTCTAAACTTGAGGTGACCTACTTTACCAGAGATCAGACAGCAGTCAGTCACACTTTTAAACTTGTTCTTTGAAAATCAGCTTGTGTTTTTGAAGAACTGCTGTTATCTTTGATTCTGTGGATTTTGATAGGTTTCCACTTAGGCTTTTGATATACATAGCACTGAGTATTTTTGGAAGGATCTATATGCCATTTGAAAATCAACAGATTATATATTACCAATTATTAATTCACATTTATCACATTTTTAATCATCATTATAGTGCTTCATACAAACTCAGGCAAGTGTTTTGTTTCCTCAGCTATGTCACAAACTGTATGAAGTGATGACCAAGCTGGGAGATCAGCACGCAGACAAGGCTTTCACCATTCAAGGGGCACCAAGGTGAATTTATTGCTTTTTTTAACAAATTGCATTGTAGTAAGCTTTGTGGGTTTCAGCATATGGAGTAATCGCCTACACCATGTGTAGCGATTGCTGCACAACACAGTCACTGGGTCTGTTCATTCAGGATGGTAGATAAAAGTACCTTGGATGAAGTTCTCTATGTGAGTAAAGGTGCCAAACTTCCTTCATCACCCACTTATTTTTCCTTTGAAAAAAAGAATAAAAGCCAGATTTGCAGCTGTTGCAATTTAGCCTAGTTCACTGTAGACGTTACACCAGTTTGCACCAGCTAAGTATCTATAGCTCATTTATTCTTAGATGCTTAGTTCACAGCAATGTTTTTAACTCTCATAATTTTTTTTTTCAAAGTCTTTAAATATTTCACTGTGTTTTTAGCTCCTAAAGGCATATGATTAGGTGAGAATCCCAGACTTTGAAAGTCAGCTTTTCTCTCTTCTGCTTGTGGGGAAAAGTCAAGAAATGTGATCTGAGAATGCATCATAAAAGCTGAAGTAAAAAGAATGTCACAAAATACCATATTTTAAATTACTTTCCAGAGAAATCTTGTCTTAAAATAAAAACAAAAGCAAAAAAAGTCTTAAATCAGATGTTGCTTTTTTAGGGTCAGTGGATGCCATTGCAGTACTTCTGATTTTTTGCTTGCACCAAATGTAGCCTTTCTGCCATAATTTGATCTCTCAGTACTGTAATAGTGATAAGCAGAAGAGGTTGAAATAATAGAACACAGATTTATCAAAACACAATGATTTTTAGAGTGAATACATAAATCCTGAATTTCCAGCAAATCCCAACTCATCAGAAGCCATCAGAACAATGTTACAACTGCTGCTAATTTGCCCTCAAACTGGACCCAGATTAGCAACAGTTAAGGATGACCAAGCAACATAACATCTGCCTCAAACATATGGCTGGTATTTCTACATTTGTTTTGATCTTAGTTTGGAAGAATAAAGAATTAAATATTGAACCTTCTGACCTAATGCAAAATTCAAAATGACTTTCATAATAAAGTGTCCAAAATTTTTGGTTTGGATTAGTTCCATGCTCATATATACTTACACACTGCCTCCAGAGTTGTTAGCTTATGCATCACTACTTCCAGCCCCTTTAGGGTTGACTCATGAGCTGGACTGTGTTTCCACAAAGGATTTGTAAAATACTTTTATGGGATGAAAAAGAATGTAGTATTGGAAACCTTTAAGCAGGTTTTGTAATAAACATATATTTTGTCCCCATATATCTCCTAGACCATGTCCAGCATGCACATGCTCGTTCCCACTGAATTATTCATTCCATCAATGACAGAAAAATAATGATTGCTGCGAATGAGTAGACATAGGTTAATGCAGTGTGATCTTAACTTATTTTAAAAATGCTTTTAAAAATTACTTTTTCTTTTAGTTACCATGTTCCTCTCTTTTGCTGTACTGTTCCCAGAGCCTTCTGTGAAAATCTGGATAGATTTTGACTTCCATTGTTAGTTGTGATGCTCTAAAAGACTACTTAGGAGAGGGTCTTTGTAAGATAAAGCAGCTTTCCTTTTCAGATGCATAAGAAGTCGATACTAGACAAGTACAGTATCTAATCTTTCCTTTAAAGAACTGTATAAAAAGAAACATCTTAAAAACTTGTATGCCACTGAATACTCTATCCTGAAGGCAAATATTGTACCTGGCAAAGAAATTTTGTAATAACTGCTTATTTTTTCTTTTTTTTTAATATTTCCACAGAAAGAGGTGGTGAGTGTGAGCTAAGTCTGTCTTTTCCAAAGAACGAATTTTTCTTGTGTTAGCATTAGGAACACATTTATGATGCGGTCTCCTCAGTTGAGTAGCGCTTCTGTTCTCCTTGAAGATTCGTAGGACTCGCTTTTCTCTTACCGAGTAGCGTGGTCGTTGAGTGCTGTAGTTCATAGCCTCCCCAAGTTGTAAGCTTTCAGCATTTCTAGGTAGCTGAATATGTCTCAGTGTTTGCACTAGGTCCTTTCATGGAAAGGTCTCAGGACTTCATCAGATCTTTTCTTCATATCAGCAGAGCTCTGCTGAAGTCACTTGACTACTGCTTGTTTGTAGCTGTAGTGAGTTGTCCCTCTAAATAGTGATACCTTCATAATAAACTTGGTTGTGTTTTATTTCGCTGAAAACTTTCTGAAGTTGCTGAGCTTTTAAAATTATTTGCATTATTAGTTGTTATGCCTTCCCTGGGGTTTTTTTATCTTTAGAGCCTCTGTGTGAAATGAAGACCATAATTCCATCTCATGTTTTATGAGAGTTACAAATTTATACGTGAAACATTATTTGAAATGCAGAATCTGAAAATACACAAGTACTCTGTTTCTCTCAAGTTACAATGATCAGGTGAAGAGATGTTCCAAAAATCAGGATCACTCAAAATTAAAAGTTCCTTTGACACTATAGATCACTGAATTTTAATTGAATTTAATTACAGTTTTAGTTTTAGTCATTATATAATGGCTCAGTTCATCTCCAGTGTGTGCTGCCTTTTGTGGTCACTGGCATTAGGGCAGTTAAATTATTGCATCAAATTATCAAGGCAGTAAGTCAGCACCGTACATCCTCACCCATGCTTTTGTTTCCATTTAGTGATTCAGGTCCACTCCGCATTGCAAAAACGCCGTCCCCACCCGAGGAGGTCTCTCCCCTGCCCAGCCCCTCTGCTAGTCCCAATCACATGCTGGCACCAGCATCTCCAGCACCAGCCCGGCCTAAGTCACCCACACAGGTAAGCAGAAACCCAACAGGAGAAACTGACCTGTTGTGCAGTAAAAAAGAGAGCTGAGATGATGTACATGGTGGATTTTTCATCTAGGCAGTGACTGAGAAATGAGAGAGAGGCCACTGGCTCCATTGCAGTCTGTTCTGTTCATTGGTTGTTCATCCCTGGGTGGAAAGTGGTTTTAATATAAGGGGAAATGAAGAGAATTTAAGGTGCCCATTAAACTGCGAGGGACTTGTGGTGACTAAGCAAAACACTTCTTAAAAAGTTACATAGTCTTTCTAAAGAGCCATATTCCAGTGGTGATAGTTTTCAAAGCCTATTTCTAAAACCTCCTTTGGAATTTCAGTACATTATATATTTCTGCTCTTCATTCATCTTCAAATTTGTGCTTATCCTGGGAAAAAAAAAAAAAAGCCAGTGAATATCCCTGGTCTGGCCAACTTGGGTTTCCCTCTAAAACAGTAAATAATAGACCTGTCTTAATAGTGCTGTGATAATTAGTGATAATTAAAGGCTTTTTGGTTGTTATTAACACTGGATTGAGAAGTTTGACACTGTTGGAGTCACTGGAGTAATTTCTATTCTGACCAGTATTGGTGAAATGAGAATCAGTTTCATCTGTAGCATGAGGGTTGTATGTGATACTTAGTGACCATATCAAACTTGTGTTGATGTTACTGGTGTGTTCAGAATTGGGATAGCTTCTGTGCTGATTGCTGTTTCTATGGAGAGGAGGACATCAGAAGTTGTTTAGTTTTGTATTTAATTACATGTGAACACACTTGTTTTCTTTGGTCTCCCAAAATGTGACAGCTGACTGCCTGAATATTCATCTGGTACAACTGTTTAGTCTTAACTGGTGCCAGTGGTGTTCTGTCACTATACCACCTGAGGACTTTTTGTGGATTTTTTTTTTTCTTGGTATTTTGACAGATTTTAACATTTTCTGATAATATATGGTATTATTTCAAGCAATTAGTTTGTCATAGTTTCGTGAATCTCTGGAGAGCTGGGGGAATTAGTAACCTAAGCACCTCTGAGGTGCTGTGGTTCCCAGAGGTGATATGCTCTTAGCATTAAGTAAGCTTTAAAGGTAGCAGCAGGTGGGCAGGGACAAAATTCCAAAGCTAAACAGGAATGAACTTAAGAAGCAAAAAACCTGCAGAGGCTTCGTTCTGTGCAGTATCACCCTTCCAAATACAGGTTGCATAGGAGAGAAAGTGTCTTGCATTATGTGCCCATCACAGCACAAGAAAATCAGCCAAGAAATGCTTTCATGTGAAATCTTAAACCTCGAGTTGGAATTTGAAACATAGAGTTGTTTTGCTTTTCCCACAATGTTTATTTCAAGGTATCTGGTGATGAACAAATGTTCAGTTCCTTTCAACCCATGGCTTATTCCCACATTTAAGGTGAAGCAGTAGAGATAAAAACCTAACACAAGTTGTTTAGGCCTAGATTAAAGCTCTTTTATCCCTGAACTAGTTTGTGACATTTTTGCTGTCTGCCTAGCTGAGGAAAGGGCCACCAGTCCCACCGCTGCCTAAGCTCACACCCACAAAGGAGTTGCAACAGGAGAACATCATTAACTTCTTTGATGACAACTTTGTCCCAGAAATCAATGTGACAACCCCATCACAGGTAAGCTTCAGAGGATGGTGGATGGGTCCAGCCTTGCAATCACCCTAAGTTCTCCCAGATAGTGGCCTTGGGGCAGGAAGAAGGAGGGTGCAGGTTGAAGGCAAAGAAAATAATTAATTACCCTTTTATCTTATCTTCAAAAGGTCACACAGTGTTTTATCTTTGAATAGGCCACACGTAATCACTCAAAATGATTAACATCGCTAACATATTGAAAAAAGAGAGATTTCCCAAGAGGCTTGGCTAAAAATACTGTGAAACACAGCCATGTTTGAGATTTCACCGAATCCAGGTTGCATTACAAGCTGACAGGTCATCTAAGATGCTTCCTTCCTAATTCTAAGCATCTCAACTGGCACTTTACAGTGATCCTTCATTATTTTTGTTTTTTCTATCAAAATTCTAAAAAGTATTTCTTTTTTCTTTTGAGTGATTTAAAAAAAAAATAAATTGAGCTTGACTGCTTTAATCAACTTTTTGCAGGTATAAAAGGCTGCTCCAGCTAGATTATTCATTCACTTTGTTTTGATTCATGGAAACGTGAGTTACACAGCAAAGAAGTAATAAAAATTACTTTTTATCTCATTATTGTGAAATTATTAAATTTTTAAACATTGCATATAACAAACAGAAAAGCCAGAGTTGTGTAAAATAAGTCTGTATAATTTGTATTCAGTTATTCAGCTTTTATGCAGTTATGGTAACTGCTGGTTCTTCAATAACAGACCCTTTCTATTATGGTAATTACAGCTCTGAAATCTGAGCCTGTGTCTGGTAGACTGGGGAGAAGGATGCAGATCTGAAGCTTACAGAGAATGTTTATGAATTTTTGGTTTTCATGTAAATTATTGTTTTTTGTGCTAATTCATTTGACAACACAGGAGAATGTAGGCAAAGCAATGACAAAATTATTGTAGAGAATTTGAACATGTGATGTGTTTGTTTTCTTGTGGAGGGGAGAAATAAAGCATTGCTGTCCATAGGGATCTATTTGGAAGAGAAAAGATTTATTTATAGTTAAGTCCCCATGCAATTAAAGAATTAATGGGAGCTCCCAGTATGCAGCTGCTGCTGGGGCCTCCTATGGAAGGGAGATTGCAGGTCTGTTGCATCATTGTACCCTGACTTCATGGGAGTTCCCACTCTGACAGCGTGAGCCTTGACATCAGTGGTAAGAGTGGATGGATCCTGTGCTAGAAGTGGTCCCCTGCTTTAAATGCTGTATTCACCTCACCTTCCCCTGTCACACCAGCCAGGGAAGCAGAAATGGAACTCATTTGTTTTTCCATTAGGAGCTGGCACTGGAACTGGGCTTTAAATGAGTGTAAGTCACATTTCCAGAATCTTTTAAGGCCTTTCTATGAGAGATTGGTATAAAAATGGAATGTCACAATAAAAGTGGGACATGCTCCTGAGAACTGAAACCTTTCCCTTGTCTCTCAAGGAAAAATTGATCTCCCTTCATTGAGTGGTTTATGTCCCTCTCTCCTCTGCAGTCAATGACCTGGGAATGATCTAAGCTATTGCCTGGTGTGGTGGGTTGACCCTGGCTGGACACCAGGTGCCCACCAAAGCCTCTCTATCACTCCTCTCCTCAACTGGACAGGAGAGAGAAAATATAGTGAAAGGCTCATGGGTCGAGTTAAGGACAGAGAGACATCACTCACCAACTCCCATCCCAGACAAAACAGACTTGACTTAGGGAAATTAATTTAAGTTGTTGCCAATCAAATCAGAGGAGGAAAATGAGAAATAAAACCCAAATCTTAAAACACCTTCACCCCACCCCTCCCTTCATCCTGGGCTTAACTTTACTTCTGATTTTCTACCTCCTCTCCACAGTGATGCAGGAGGACGGGGAATAGGGGTTGCAGTCAGTTCATCACACGTTATTTCTGCCGCTCCTTCTTCCTCACAGAAGGACTCCTCACATTCTTCCCCTGCTCTGGCATGAGGTCCCTCTCATAGGAGACAGTCCTGGCCACCTTCTCATGAATCATCTCCACTTCTCCCTCCACAAAACCCTCCCCTATCGCTAAAGCATCCTTACTATGTCTGAGATCTCTGAGTACGTACAGGCATACCCAAATAATGTGTTTTATAGGTTTTATATCCTTCTGCAAGAGAACCAGTTATTGAAAATATATTGTGTGAAATCCACAGGAAACAAGGATTTATTCTTCTTGGTGCTTACAGCATCTGCTGTACTCCCAGAGCCTTTGTTGGGCAGTATGGAGGAAGCTATCCAGGCTGCAGAGCCCTGTAATGGTGCAGGGCTTCCCAAAGGACCACCACTAGTGTCCCTGGCACTTGTCCTCACACAGAGGCACAGAACCAACAGGCGGATGGATAGAGCTGTGCTGCTTTAGTGCCACATTTCAGTGAGGATTGCAAACAGGCCAAACACTTTTCTCCTCTGGATCACAAATAACCTGTAATTGTTGCTGTTCATCTTTCTTAACCAAGCCGTACTAATGCATCCGGTGCTGTGCAAGATGCTGAAAGACAGTTCTGCTTGATGCTGTTGAGTATTTTTGGCCCTGATTCAACAGAGCAGCTCACACTGCCAGTTTATTAATTATCAAGAATGGATTTAATTACTGCTAAGTAAAAGAAAGAGGTGAGAAGATGTGATATCTAGGCAACCAGATGAAAAGATCATTTAGAAATGAGTGTTCCTTGATTTATTTCTTGTTTTCTTCACATCACATTGCTCCCTAGTGTCCAGTTACTAGCTTGAACATTGTAGGCCTTTATAATATTCCCCTTCCAGGTACTTAACATGTCTGAGTGCATCCAACAGCTCTGGAGTGAACAACTCCTATCTGCTGGGGCTATTTTAAGGCTTGTACAGACTGTGCTCAGAGAGGGGGTGGCAGCTCTGGCGGTCATCAGAAGTTTCTGTGCCTTCTCCATCCCTTGTGCATATATGTGTACATATATATAGGTATTAGATATGAGGAAAAACTTCTTCACCAAAAGGGTGGTCAAGCATTGGAACATGGTGCCCAGGGAGGTGGTGGAGTCACCTTCCCTGGTGGTATTTAAAAGATGGGTAGATGAGATGCCTAGGGACATGGTTTAGAGGTGGAACTGGTTTATGGTTGGACTCGATGATCTGAAAGGTCTTTTCCAGCCACTACAGTTCTGTGATTCTGTGTCCTCTGAGGGGTACAGCCTTGCTTGTGACACAGCCGCCTCTTTTAAATGTGGCATTTCTTCATGCCACGGTGGAATTAACACAGGATGATCGGCGTGCCTTCCTGTCACAACTTTGTCCCTTATTGAAGGATTTCCTGAGGTTCCTGTTTCTCCTAAATCTCCATCTAATTATATCTTTATTACCTTATACTAATGTTTGTGTTTGGGGAGAGATTAACTTATTAAAACGTATGGACTTTGGGTGCCATTTCTGTAGTTTTTAATTTTGAGGTCTGACTCAAAGCACTTTAAAAGGATCTTCACAATGAAACGGTGAAAACTCAGCACTTTTTCAAAAGGGCTGTGATTTTTTTTTAGCCTGAAAAGGCAAAGCTGCACTACAGAGAAAACAAATGCATTGTAAGAGTGAAGCTTATAAAACTAAAAGTCATACTAAAGCTAAGGAAAGTCTTCAGAGCTTCCTCCCCTCCTGACTTGCACTGCAGATGGAAAGTCTGTGATAGACCTTTTTTTTTTCCCTTGGCCTTTAATATTTTGCTGCCCAGGGCAGCTTTTGAAAGGTGAGTTTTTCAAGAGTTATGTTTCTCTTCTAACAGAATGAAGTTCCTGAAGCTAAGAAAGAGGAATCTTTGCTAGATCTGGACTTCGACCCTTTCAAACCAGAAGTTGTATCGACAGGAGTTACTCATTCACCCATGTCTCAGGTATCTCTTTGACTTGATGTAGGCAAAGCATCTGAATGCAAAGTGCTGTGTCTGGTAGCAAAGATTTGCCGTGTGTACTAATGAGCAGCGTGTCTGTAGTGTCTGAAAAACTTGATCTTCCCTAGCAGCTCTTGCCAGCTGTTTGTCTTTCCCCTTCAGTAATCCTGTACTTGGTGATCTACTGGAAGGAGAGGAAATTGCTCTTGTAAGACCCCACCCAGAGTAGTGGGTCCAGTTCTGGGGCATCCAACATAAGAAGGACATGGACCTACTGGAGCAAATCCAGAGGAGGCCACCAGGATGATTAGAGGGCTGGAGCACCTCTCCTGTGAGGGCAGGCTTAAAGAGTTGGGGCTGTTCAGCCTGGAGAAGAGAAGGCTTTGGGTTGACCTTCTAGTGGCCTGCCAGTACCTGAAGGGGCTACAAGAAAGCTGGGGAGGGATTTTGGACAAGGGCAGGGAGTGACAGAACAAGGGGAAATGGCTTTAAACTGGAAGAGGGGAGATGGAGATGAGATATTAGGAAGAAATTGTTTGGTGTGAGGGTGGTGAGACATTGGCCCAGGTTGCCCAGAGAAGCTGTGACTGCTCCTCCCTGGAAGTGTTGAAGGCCAGGTTGGATGAGGCTTTGAGCAACGTGATCTAGTGGAAGGTGTCCCTGCTGATGGCAGGGGGGTTGGAACTGGATGAGCTTTAAGGTCCCTTCCAACCCAAATCAGTCTGTGATTCTGTGATTGTCAAGTGGTAAAATTAGAAGTTTGCCAATGCAAATGGTTGCTGGTACCTTGGCCTTGACTTCAGCATGTCATTGTTTTCCATCTTTAGAATAACACTTAGTGCCAACATAAAAATTCTCCAGCACCTGTTTTTCTGACATTTTTTCTGATTTGGCTTTGACTCTTCATGTCTGGAAAGACGCCTCAAGGGACCTAGGTCTCATGGAGTCAACATGTGATTGCTTTGCTGTGATGGAGTTTCTGTACCAAGCAGAGGATATGATCTGAGTGGTTTTACTTTTAGAAATCTATTTTAGACCTAACCTCAAGGAAAATGAGAGGATGGAGTAGAATGTTTCCTTGCAGGATATTGTGTTAAAGAAATTCTGCATTCTGTGGTAATATTTGCCATGGTGGTTTCTTGCAGCAATATTAAAAAATGAAGTAAAAGCAAAAAAAAAAAAAAAAGAGACTGATATATCAAGTTGCTGATTTTCATTGGCTCACTCTAGGGAACCTGCTATATTAAGATCCAGAACCTCACTACCCATAGAGCTGAAAGTACAGTAAGGAAGTTCTCCTGGCCAGCAGAGCTGGAGCTCTGTGTTGTACACAGAGAAGGAAATAATATTAACACACTGTTAATGAAACTGATTATTCCTGTGTCTGTCACTAACGTGGCTTGTACTGTGAGACATGAGAGGACTAATCAGCTGTTCAGGAACACAGCACTGGGAAAGGACTGAGAAGACAAGAAGCTTTAAGGCTGAGATAGTCCTGGCTCTCTGCTGGTCTCTCTTATTTGGTGTGCTGTCCTAATTATATAATGAGATCTGCAGCATGGGTTTATGTACTGTCAGAAAAACAGTATATTGTCAACTGTCCAAACCTGAGCTGAGATTTCTCATCGTGTTTTGCTAGGAAGTGTTAAATTATAGCAGAGGCTTTGTGCATCTTGTTATTTTTCATGCTCCCTCTAAACAGGGAAGGGGAAGGGGAAGGAAATTCCTTGGCCTTCAGTAGTGACAGAAAACTCTAGCTGTGACTTCGCTAACTCTTCCCTTTCAGCTTGTTGTGTAATAACACTGATTAGGGCAGCGGGATCATTAAACCAAAGATATTTAACTTCTGTGACAGAGCACGTTTGTGCTTTAGTGAAAAGAGTTGTTTTAGATACAACTGTACCATGAAATACAGAATATATATTCAGTGTAGAGAAGTAGATTGTGTTTTTCCATCTAGATGCATAGGAAGCATTCACTGAGCACCTTCAGCCTCTCCTTTCACTTTTCCTCCCAATACACACATATGAGAAAAGATGGTCCATGTCCACAAGAACATATGGATGAGTCAGAGCACCATGTTTTTAGAAGGAGGGAAGATAAGATAACCCTGCAGTCTGGGTCTCAGTGTCACTGGATGCAGCAGGGTCATTTCTATGGCAGCGTAGATAGAATGAAACCTGTGGTCACAGTATTTAGAGAGCCCTGTGCTACCTCACGAGGACATTAAAACAGCCTTATGTGGTATTTCTATATGTGATTAGTTTTTGCCTCAGTCATGGATATTTTCTCCTCAACAAACTGCTGAAGTAGTGACATGAAGACAGGAGCAGTCATCTGTGCCATGATGCCTCAGGAGGCCTGGCATGACTTCCCTATTGATCATTCAGTTAATAACCTCCCTCCACTGCTCTGCCAGGGTGAGCGGATCACAGTAAGTGAGCCCCTGTTTTTCACTTGCTTTTCTGTTTCTGTTTCTGCTTCAGAAGTGGCTGTTCTAGATGTGCCTGACCCTCACCTCTGTTTGCTAGCTGAGTTCTGTCTCACCTTTCCCTCAGTATGTTCCTTCTCCCTCATGCTCAAAGCCTCATGAGCAACAAAAAGAAAATGAAAAAGTGAAAAATGAGCAATCTTTCTTTCCGTGGAAGTCAGTAGGATGTCTGGGGTTTGTACCAGTTAGCACTGTAAGAACAGACCTTAGAGCTTGAACAGTCAGCTAATGACGTTATGTGGGAGTAAGCAGGGATGTAATTGTGAATCCCATCCCCAGGAGCATGTACCTGGACTTAAACAAAATTAAACTGATTGAGAAATGGCTGTTGATGTTAATTTGCTGTAAATCTGAGTAGTGAGTTATTACTATGTCGTTTGCTTGTGAAAGCAGAAGTAGTTCAGAGAGCCATTCTGTCCTTATAAAATAAGAAGCGGGCAAGAAAAGAAGCTAAACGCAGCAGTCCTTTCTCCGAGGCAAATGTTTGGTGTCACGTTTAACATTTGCAAATATTTCAGGAACAGTTTTACATTTTACTTTACCAATGTCTTTAGTTTTTGGTGTTCATGGAATTTAACTTATGCGTGAATGTAGTAGATATGTTTTGAAGCATGTTGGGCAGCTTTTGGGACCAACCAGCACAGTTCTTTCTCATGTGATAGGCTGTTAATATTTGACATGAAGTCTGCTGCTTTTCTTTCACCTCCATTCAGCTCTTCTGCTGAGAGGTCACTAACATTTCTTACTTAAAAGACTGGACAAGAAGATGAAAATATTGGTCAACTTCCTTGTTCACTTTCCCCAAAAGCACACCATTTTCCTTCCTGGTGTCGGAGTTATGAGAAAACCCGCTTGTTCTCAGTGGATAACTGGGTCATTTTTGAACTGGCTAAAAAATCTGACCTATGTGAACTCTTTAAAACTTACACCTTGCAGAGACTCCTGTACCTGTTGAGAGTCAGTCAGTCACCAGTTCAGAATCTGGCTGTTACTCAAGTATACAGCGATATGAGTTTGCTGGAAATCAACAACTGCTTGGAAGTGGAAATACCACAATTCATCACTTACTGCCCATCCTGTTTAACCAAAAAGCCTGTTATGCAGCTGTGTACCCATACACACGGTTACACACATGTGCTAATATAGAAAATGTATATTTACTCTAAATATGAGTATAAATAAGTTATCTCTTGTTAGTTAACTCACCAGTTATGTTGCATGTTGTACATAGAACATACAAACAGCATTTTTCTAAAGCCTCCTTTTTCCACTCCTTTTTTCAGACATTGCCATGGGATCTATGGACGGTAAGCCTGACATTTATCCTTGTGAACTGGGATATTTCTCTGCCTCTGATTTTGTTACACCTTAAACTCAGATTTATAATGTTTTTATCAAAAGCCAAGATAAAGAATTTACAGATCATTACACTTCCAAGTATCTGAAGCCACTGGGGATCTTTTAAAACACACAGCGACAAAAAAATAATGTCTTGTTACTTGCTTGGGCTATAAAACCAAAATGATGGCAGAAATGTAGGCTAATAAGCTTCACAGTCATTATGTGCGTTGGTTTTATGCTCATGCCTGAATTACAGCTGTTAGAGGATAGGAATGGGTGCTAATCACCTGTGTTAATTATCTGAAGGTGTAGTTCCTCAGGACTTTAACCCAACCGACAATCGTTTTCTTAAAATTCAGGAGTGAAGAGAGAATTTAACTTGTCTTTGTGAGCGTACAGTGAACTGGAGTTATTCACAAAAGAAGCTGCTTCTTTAGGAAATTTCATTAATCCTTCCTCCTGGTGCCAAATCAGATACAATGACTTGCAGGTAGAAAACAGCTCATTTTTTGTGAGCTTTCTTTTGACTTGATGTCATGGAGATAGCTGAGTTGACTTGATGTGGAGCCTGGTGCGCTCATTTTTTTGACCTTTTGCAGCTTCAGCCGGCACAGAAATCTGTGGATGGTTCTCGTGCATTCAGATGTGCAGCACTATTTTGTGAGGAGATGGTATATGTGATGTATATTAAATGCTCCTCTCTTTCTGTTGGAAAAGGTTAAATAAAGCCTGAAAAAACAGTCACGTCTGTAGGCTAGACAAAATTTCAAGGCTGCCAATATCTAGACCAGCTAAAATAACCCCTAAATGTTTTGAATTTATTGCTCTAAACTTATACTAGGTAGCTTTATCAATGTCTTCCTTTCAAACAGCTTTATTTATGGCTTGTTAATATTATATATGTGTTCTGTATTATAATTATTTTACCTCTTTGCTCTAGTTTATGAAAAAAAAAGTAGCAAACTTCACAGCTAAATGTTTGGAATGAGGGCTACTCAACCTTTCACTGAGTTTCTCTTCCTAAGAATTTGAGTGCAGAGTAGTTGTTGGTCTTCCTTGCAGCATTTTGTCTGTTCAAACAGTGTAGACATCTGGCTTTGTGACTTGATACCTTACTGTGTGTGGATGTAAATGCCTCTTCATGGCACAGGGTGATGGAGAATCAGAGCTGGCACGCTCAGGGCACTCTGCAGCAATGCCTTAGTTTAAATACAAACCCTGATGCCGCTTGAGTTGCTTTCTTCCTGATTCCCTGTCTCTCAGAGTGACACCCCCCCCAGCCCCCCCAAACCTTTTCAATTGAAATGCAATAGGATACATGTGAGAAAATGTCAGTGGCTGTCAGGGAAGAGCAAGGTGTGATGAATATTCAACGTCCATGTAGAACTACTTTTATAATGTCATCCAGAGGCTAGAAGAGTGGTTTATGTTCAGGAGCCTGGGATTAATCTTCTGTCGAGTGGCAGGAGAGGACCAGCTGCTCCTCCCCCTGGCCAATTTAGTAACTGCTGCTGGTTTGAGAATTGCTAATTAATGAACTGCTGCTGTAACCAAGTATGTCATGTTCTTATTTTCTCTGTTTTCTATGTATGATTTTTTTTTCTATACAGACAAGCAGCGAGTTGGT